>NC_050586.1:40477500-40777500 GCF_013368585.1 Megalops cyprinoides
TGCAACTTAGAAAACAAGTGTTTCCATAGCAACAATTAGTGGATTGTAAAACCACTGCGATGGTGGCTGGTTAGCTCTAAATTAAAGGAAAGGGTGGTGATTACATATTGTTCAAAGAAAATCATACATTGAGATTTCAGTTGCTAATTTTATTAGTATTGTTTACATTTAAAAACCGAAGTGGATACTGAAACCTAGCATTTCTTGCTCCTTGCCGATAACAATGTTAATTCTGGTTTCTGTTGAGGTAAAAATGTGTCTATGTTTAGTTAGGCTTAATGTCTAACAGTTGCTAACTATGTGCATCTAACTAACATTAGAAAAGCTATACACATCTATACACACACCCACATATGTATGAACAAACATTTTAATAATAAAAAAGTGACTCAAACGACTGCCATGAAGGCAGTTCTAAACTGAGCTACATTCCTGATGAACCAACTCATTGCAGTAGTTTAAATATTGTTATTTAGCTGTAGGCGCATCTCAGCGAAGAGGCACTTTTGAGAATTCACTCACACCACGGAGCAGGTCCGGAGGCCAGCAGAACGCCCTCACCGAACGGGGTCGCGTTCCCCCGGTCTTTCATCGGGAGCGACGCAGACACCAATGCCACCAAATGTTACCCTCTTCTGTTTGCTAACCGGCTATGCGCGGGTGCGGACGTTGAAGCGCCCCCCCTCCCCTTGCCCCCCCCCCACCACCACACACGCAGCGCCACGCACGGACCCGAGAGCAGGGGACGGAGGGAGCAGTCACGGAGCAGGGATTGCAGGGAGAGAGGGAGAGAGGGCAAATTCGACCTGCCGCGCTGGAATCAGGCAGGTCCTTCCATTCAAAGCCGCGCACCTGCTCCCCCGCGGAGGGCCTCAATGGAGCTGAATATTGCTGAGAGGGAGGGGGGGCGGGGGGTGGGGGTAGACCTGTTGTAAACAACCACCTGGCTCTCTCCTCCAGCCCCCCCCCGCACATGCTCCATGCTCCCCTGCGGCCCACTTAAGTCCCACGCTCCGCTGAGCATCTGCGGGCCCCGTGAAGCCTCACGGCCACAAAGGCCTGAGGAGAAGGGGGCCGGCGCTCACCTCCATCTGGCCCCCCCCCATTCCCTCTCCCCGCCCTCCCACCCACCCACCAGCCCCTTTCCTCCTTCCCCCTCCTCCAATCAGACTGACATCTGGGGAGAGCAGGGAAAAGTGTGGGGGGGATAAAGCGTCTGTGAGTGAGAGTGTGTGTGTGCGTGTGTGTGAGTGGTGTCGCCATGACATCCACGCTATCGGAACATCAGAAACTACGGAACATCTCTGTTTTCCTGCGCCGGTCTGCAGCCGGCTGAGAGCACACCCGGGGGTGCACATGTGATCAGAAGATGGTGTGCGAAACAGCACAATGCCTCTGAGAAAAGCACCAGTGCACCTTCACTACGCCATGCATTTGCCCACTGCACATTCAGACATGAAAAACACTACCAGAACACGATAAAAAGGGACAGGCCCCCTTAACTGCTCGTGGTACTAGCCCAAGCCAAACAATTAGACAAGACATGCATTTGCCTACATTACTGTGTGAATGATACAGTTTGAGGAGTTTCTGAGACACCCGAGTGCCGTGGCGTTTAGAACAAATCTCCATTTGCCTCGATTCTTCTGGGGACTTTTGGTCACTGCTGGCCTTGAGCAGAGAGAAACAGCACCGCCCACACCGCCCTGCTTGCAAAACCGTTTCATACATCATTAATTTAATCTAGCTGCTAATTGATGATTAAAAGGCGGAATCGGAGAATGGGGATGATGAATTGCACAAAAACGGGTTGGCGATTCTTGCTAATAACGACACAGGCTGCGATGACCTGGGAGTTTTAACATGGTTTCTATTTTTACTGTAAACAACAACTGAATCATCCGTGTGAACGCAGCTGCATGTTATAGTCCCTAACACTATAGAATATGTTCCCGCACTTCAGTTTAATTCTTAATAAACCAGACCACGTCGGCTAATCAGGACAGAATGAGACACCCACCTTCTGTCGTTCACGATTCTTGCGACGTTCGGGAGGCTAGGTGCGGGCTAACGCGTTTTGCATTGTTGCATCACATTACATCTGACAGACACTTTTATCCAAAGCGACTTACAAGTGAGGTACAAAACAACACAAGGGCAAAACCCTACAGAGTCCCCGATATTAGAAGTGCTACATGACAAAGTTCCAAAGGTTGGCCAGGCGTTGCGTTTGGAGACATCGTTCAGGCACTCTCTGGGGATGAGGGGCCCATTAGAACGAAACACCAAAGCGGTTAGAATTGCTCCTTAACTAAAACCAAAATTCAAGGCATCTCTCGTTTTTTTTTTTTCTGGCACAGCCCTTTCACCCTTTTTCTTAAAACTAAATGTTACAGCAGCACGGCGACTACAACCGAAAGCCACGCCGAATCACCTTCTCACTTGCCGCCAATTTTGACGCATTGCTCCCGAGTTTATCAACAATTTGCGTCGAATACGACCGCTGGGCTTCAGGTCCTCTAATGAGCCTGGATATTCATGCGGGCTCTGTTTTATTGAGGATCCGTGCGGTGGACGCCATCCATGGCCTGAAATCAGACAGCATTTTCAGACATGAGGTCATAAAAATGGATGAATGAATAATTGAATTGATCGGCTGCTCGTTAGGCGTTTGGTAAGGAAACAGGATACAGGGGCCAGGTGGCGTGGGCCTATTTTTACAGCGCACCTGTCGCGAGGTAAGTGGTAACCAGATCTGCTGACGGGACAGTTTCTCTTCTCCTGTCCCCACAGCGGTGGGGTGGGGCGGGGGGAGCGGAGGAGTGGCTGGCGGCCTCTGGAGTCTGTGTCGTGCGTTTTGGGGGAAGGGGGGGGTTCCCTACTTCCCCCTGCCGTCTGGGGTCTTCCTCAGTGCAGAAGAGGCATTGCGGTGGCGGGCTCGCTGGGCGGCTGCCTCCTTCAGTACAGCCTTTTTGCATTTGAAAAACACTGTGAGGAACTTCCAGGAAGTGCGCTCAGCCAGCCCTCCTTCTGAACATCACCAGCCTCCACTCCTTACTGCTTTGTTTGCCTCTGGTCTCCCTACCTGAGCAAACGCTAACGCGAGTCCCTCTCAGCCCAACACAAACACACATACATTAGAGGCACTCGCTGCAGAGAATTCACCAAGATGAAACAGAGACGTCATATAAAATACCTCATGATAAGCTGCACAACACAGGCCCACCCATATGAAAATATTTCCATATACCGAGAAATATGTGTTATAATATAAGAATACATTCCAAACACATTATATACATGCGCAGTATATAGCTGTAAATATAATAAATATATAAAATAAGCAAAGCAAGAAATATATTGCAATACACCAAACATCAAAAAATTACATATTTTCAGTGTATTGACTGAGCTAAAACACATATTCCTCTTAATGATCTCAATCCATTATTTTTTTTGTCTGGGCATATGGAATGCTTACAGCTATAATGTAAGCTCCAGAGGCTGAACATCTCCCAGCTGATAACGCTTCAATTTGATGCTGCTAGCTTAGAAATCACAGATGAGCAAGCCTCACAGCAAGCATTTTATTATTGGGAAAGGGCTTCATAGAAACTTCTTAATTCTGTGTGGGGAAAAAAACAATGAAAAACTCCACACTGATCATTTCAGGAAAAAGTTAAACATCAACAGCACAGCTTGAACCTCTCAGTGATCCGAGACCTTTGCAATGTACACACACACGCACATACACACCTCTATCGCTGCCAGAAAAGGACGCGCCTCAATTTGGCATCTTTCAGCAGATACACTCTATCAGCAATCCTGATAAGAACGACCAGCTATCACCGTCAACCTTTAAAGATGTCCACGTCTACGATCAATAACCCTGGAGCTGTAGGTTTGCCGATAAAATCTGAATAAACCCGGTATGTCACGGACATCGCCGCCATCAGCCGAGATCACCTGTCTCTCTGCGAGTATGGCTGCTGGTGCACCCAGAACTTTGGTACCGCCCCCTGGCTGACACATTTTAACAGGGGTGGATTGGCTGGTACTTAATCGGAGGCTACAGAGATGAGGAAACCAGAAGCTCTGGCCTACTGCCCCTCCTGTTCCTCTCTTTCTGCTGGTTTCCCACAGGCCTAAGGCTTTGCAGTTGAGGGGAGCTGGGTTTGGGGTTCAAAATTGGCACAAAGAAGCCCACAGCTGGACCTCCTTGTCTCCATAGTACAACAGAACTAAAATGAGAAAAGAAGAAAAAAAATGCCAGCTATTTCAGCTATTCCACTTGTCACTGAAACGATTACCACCGAGATCTCCTGCTATTCATTTACAATTACCTTTTACTGCCCTCTTTCACAGCCGTACCTGAGTCTGAAATCGTAGGGCGTTGCTGACTTTCTCACATTCACACAGGATATGGGGCGGCGAGGCCGCTGAAGAGAAGCCCCCGGTTGCCTTACAACCTGGCCAGACTGTCCAGCAAAGTACCGAGCATGGAGAAGAGGAACCCCTGAGGCACTACAGAGCCAGAGTCACTGTGCTCCATTTCTGCGAGAATACGCAGAGCGCAGCCGATACCGCCGCGCAAAAACTAATTGTTCGCAGTCATCAATCAGCTTCAAACCCACCACCCTCCCACCCCCCTTGACAGATGTCACCAAACACTTGGTCTGTATATCGATCTGTACTATTTATAGTCTTACGACTGTACACAGGTGGGAGGAGATGCCAACCGCCCTCTTCTTTCAAACTGACTGACACTGGCCCAGGTAAAGTGTTTCATGCCTCAATAAAACAAGAACAATTTCCCAGTCAGCCATAAACACAATGTAAAGGCTATGACGCATCGAAGAGAACATAAAGACTACTGACTCGGGCTTCCAAAAAATCTAACCATACAATAGTCAGCAAATGAGCAGTATATAACCATCAATATATAAATAGATGATATTTACATATTACACTTGCTTGAACTAGTTCCAAAAAACAAAGGACACACTCATTGCTGTTACATTGAATAGAAAGGTTCAATGTTCCCACAAGCACTAGGCTTCTTAGAACCCAACTGCAAATGCTTTTGTAAGCACCAGATCACATCCACCCCTTTGCTTCTCCCACTTGTGGCACAATTGTGTTTTAAGTCCCATTAAAGTCTGCTGGGGTTTAATCAGACATAGGCCGCATAGTAGTGAAATCATGTGCATTGGTTCAACCGTCTCACCTCAACGTGCAAAAGACATTTCTACTGATTTTCTTACAACTACTGTCACAGATTTATTGAGGAGTTATTATGAAATCTCCTATTATGCTGACCACATGCAGGTCAAACTTTCATTACTTTTCACACACAAAATGAAAGAGTTTGGACACCTCCGCTGAGTGACATCTTATTAAACAAACCCTCGTAATAAATAATCTTGATTGAAAAAGACCTACATCATCCAAAAGTGTTTCAGTGATGCCTGCCGAAATAATCAATTACCCCGATTATTCTGACGCAAAGATGAAATACAAGTGGAGTGACCTGTTTGCACCAAATCATATTAAAATACCCTGCTGAGTTTTACTTCCTTTAATACATAAGAAGTGTGTTGCCATGGAAAATGGAAGTGGCTCCCCTGGTGAAATACACTGTGCAGTGCACCTGTGTGGCTTTAACAGGTATAGGCAAGAGTCAATATGGAGCTGAAGCAAGCCAGATCTGCCTAATGACCACCTTGCGGCGAAGGGTCTCGGTAAATGTAGCTCCTGTTAAATCCACGTACCAATTAATACCATTTTATTATGAATGGAATCAACAAAACTGTGTGTTTAACATTTTTGACAAAATGCAAAAAAACTTACCTAATTGTCCTACCTCAGACAATTTTCACCTGAAGGTAAAAGTCTTTAACATATTAAAAGGCTATTCCTGGCAAGGTGTCCCTTACTTTGAGGCAGATATACTGGTATGGACATTAAAACATTCTTTGTGATGTTATTATATGTTTGTATTTCGGCAAACTCTGAGACAGATGCTGGGTATTTTCGGCGAACACTGGTTTTGCTAATTGTCTAGCAGTGGATACAACCCCTGGCAGACCCCTAGTGTATAGTTACTGATCACATGGGACATCCTTCGACTCGATAACTATGCATGCTCAGTGACATATGTTTTCCTGTTCTCACCTAGCAAGGATGACTGGATATCCATTGTTAAAACAACACAGCATAAAACTGCAGACAAAAAAACAGTTTAAAACATGCAATGCTATGCTTACAAACTCTGTGCTATTTGCTTCCCTATTTCACCCTTAGAGGGAGTCCTATCTGCCCTTTGCCATCAGCAATGATGTGTCAATCTGTCGAATGATGTAATGATTCACGCTCATCCTCCTACTTAATATCTTGGAATTTCATAAATCTTATTTGTGACGTGCCTAATCCTTGCAATGGGGTTAATAAATCAGTAAAGAGACCCTGTTCAATACGAATATTATTAGGAACGTTTATCTAAGTCCTATCACATATAGCTAGCTATCAAACCCAGAAAAAAACACCCAGCGCTATTGCTTTTTAATTATTATTATTGAACAGCGTAGAGGGGGAACGCAAGTAACATCATCTAAACAGCTGTGACCAAAGACAGAAACAATCAAATATAAGCAGCTGCCCACGGGTTTCTCTGTATTCGACGGGAATTTATAGCTCCACACACTCTGCATTTCTGCTATCCGTCCGTGTATTTTCAGCAACTCATGCAGCTCGCTATCTTACTCAATAGTGATTACTTTAATTACTTTTTTCCCACGCAATATTCAAACTTGTAACTCCATCTTTTCACCCTACTCGTCGGGTAATACAATAGGTTCATTTCTATGGAATTTGCCAACGTTATGTCTTTATTTTTCTCTCATTTTAATTTAGTCCTTTCACTTATCAAACTTTCGTGAATGAATCCCAGTACTTTATATCACCTGGGATGGGGTCGTGAACACCCCCCCGCACACATTACGCGCGCACGCACACTGGACAGGAGGCCGATAAGATCGCACTGGAACGTAACCATTGGATGACATATATAGCTAGTAGCTAGCTATTTTTTTTTACTTCCATTTAGCTAGCCAGGATTCAATTTGAAAAAAAAAAATCTCATTGATAGTACAGATTTCATTATCGTGATGCAGCTGCAGCGGAAGAATCGGATTTGTCTTCCCAAACAATCAACAAGATAAATGAAAAACGTTATGTACACAATAACTGACCAATTGCAATATTACCAAGGAATAGGTAGCTAGCAAGCGAGCGATCACCATCATTTCCCATTTCATTCCCCAAGCTTCTCTTAGTACGCGTTGTTAGCAAGCCGGCTAGCTAACCAGCTCATCCAACAACTGCAAATAGTCAGCTAGCCTGCCAGCTGTACGGTCAAGAATGGATAGTGACAGACAAGCTTACACAACTAGCTAGTAACTTAAATAAACATTAATTAATTGCTAACTAGCGCACTAACGTGACTGGAGTGTCATTACCAGCATGTGAAAAATCAGCTACAGGCTAACGTTAACAATAGCCGTCAATATTATTAACCATCCTAAATTAAAACAGCAAAACAGCTGCTTAGCGAACAAATAGCGTTAACTAAAATTTCACGAACTGTCCAAACATCTGAATTATTAGCTAGCTATTTCCTGACCTTTTCTGTATGTACTTTATCAACGATTCCTTGCTTAGCTTACTGGTTGTGTTACCGTGTAGGTAGCTAGCCATCTAAGGTTGCTCCCGGTTCGACATGAACAGAAATGGCTACTTTGAAATAATTTATCTGATCATTCAGAAAAACATACCAACAGATATTTCTGTCAAAAATTAAACCGTCAGACGCAAATCACATTTTGAAGTGAGCATTACAGCTAGGTACCTGTGCTTGCTAGCTTAGCTGATAAAGACTAAACAAAGAGCAACCCTACTAGCTTGCTAGCTTTTGGGGAAGCTATTTTGCTAGCTAACTCGGTAGGCGATAAAAGAATAAATAAACAAAGACAGAATACCACACCAAAACCTTACAGATAGCTACCTGAAACAAGGAATCGTGAACCACAGACATCGTCTTCCATGCAGAAGACAAATGAATGCCGTAGATAAGATAGGGCAGGAAATGCTACACATTATTTTATTGCTAAATTAGCTAGCTAGCCAGTTAGCACGCAAGGTGCCACTGCAGTAGCTGTGTGGCTAGCTAGCTACACGGCTAGATATCTGGCACCTAGCTTACTAGCTAACGTTAGCTAGTTCACAAGAGAAGAGAAAGAGAATGAAAGAGCGAGAGCACAGATTGGCGAATTATCAAATCGAGTGATGTGTGAAGGGAAAATAATTTATGGTCACAGACAAAAAATAGCGAGATAGCCACAATAAGGATATATATTCACCTGGGCTGAGGACTAGAGGGTTGATGAGGATGTGGATGGTGAAGGTGGTGTGATGGAGCGAGGTTGTTGTTGTTGGTGGGTTACAGTCGCCAGGACTACGGTGACTATGGCGCTGATTCACTGGGCAACAGTTGCTATGAGACTCATTGGAAGGGAGGCACAACCGAACGTGAACCGTAAGGAAAAGGAGGGGACTGCGTCGACGTTTTCCCGTTTCTCCTGCCTTTCGAGACGTTTGTAGGTTTTCAATACATTTTCCAATAGAATTGATCTTCAGCAGCAAACATGCATGGCTTTGTTATTTTACAAAATATGTAGACATCACCTCATTAATGTACATGTAAATGTTCACACATTTTCTTTGAGAATTATGCTTATTTGATTTATTCCATATTCTTCCGAAGTACGCCGTTACTACAGTTTTTCCCAAATGAAATTTAGCTCCTTATCTTTGCAATGTTTGATTTAGACATGCAAAAATGTTGCTTCTAGGTACTTCAGTTTTGGATTGTCACCATTTTCAGCTGTTGAAAGAGTGAAAAGAAGAATAAGGCAGGAAATTAAACAAAACAGAACATGTAAGGTTTCACTCCATCCCCCTGAACTTCCATGATGGACTTCTATACTCCCTCCTTCACTGTAATTTGGGAGTCATTCAGATTGATGAACCGCAGATGTCAACATACAGTGAATATTTTATACATAAAAACTGGGTGAATCTAGGAAAAATGACTGAATGTACTGAAACAGGCACCCAAACACCTTTTTTTCCCCACACACATTCATATACTGATTCTCATACTCAAGACACAACCACAAAAGCACATTGCCACACACCCTTGAGTCTCAGCCACCTCATTCCCCATGAAATACCCACTAAACCTACCCTGACACCATCCATATCCGAACGACCATACCTCAGCAGGAGGTGAACTGCAGCAGAGACGAAGTCAAAGTGAAATGTGGTTTTCCTTATTTATAGGCTTTCAGAAATGTGAAAGTGCCATAGGAAATGCACTCAGGATCCTCATTACAGCTGAGCAGTCCTGTTCCTCTGCAGAAGGCCCTTGTTGTGAACAGTGGGGAGCTCAGGATTCTGTTGCGCTAAAAATTATATGACTCTGTTATGCACAAGAAATATGCTAGAAATTTGAAGTGCTCTTACCTAGTCACATCATACCAACCTAATGCCATACAACGATGCATTTCTACAGTGCTTCTAGCAGCCTAGTAGCTGATGGATAATGCACTCTGGTTGAAAGAACCTTGGGGGAGGGGGGGGGGGGGGGGGGGGGGTTCTGTCAATTCAGATTTTACCAATATGGTAGCTAAAGTCTTTGCAGATAAAAGAATTGCATCACATGCAGTAAACCGGGTTGGTCAATACTGTTGTGGTTTTTGACAGGCAAGAGAGTTTGGGTAATGGAACATTGAATGGCAGGGAGTTTGATACCTTTTTATTGTGGAGAACTGTTGATTGTGTAATTTGAAAGAGGACATTTTGAGATTTACAGTCCAAACCTTTCAAGGTTGATCAATCTATGATTTACAATGCTGTAAATGTAGCTCCACATTCTGAACTGAAAAGTAAGTTGGGAATTTTGGACCTACACTCAGGCCACCTTTGTTACCGAGATGAACATTCTATTCAATGTTCTGAAATCCATCACAGCTAAAAAATGTATAAATAAAGGACAAGAAAGAGATCATATTCAATTCTTCTTGTTTTCACAAATCATTGCAGTTTCAGTTGATAGACAAGTGGTAGACAGCAATTAAAATAAAAGTCACCCAACCTTAGAAGGTCAATGCCACCATCCTACTAACAGTGATATCTTAATACTAATCTACCATAACCTGCCTTACCTACATTTGTCTCACCACCCACACTCAACTTGCCTGTTTATGTCATACCATTTTATTTGAAATCAACTCTCCCATGCCATGCAAAAATAACCTTTACTAACCCCTTTACTGCCTTTACAGCCACTATCATTACAAACTACAATAATCAAGTGAAGTTATGGTGGAATTGTTTTTGTTTGCCCGAGCTGGGAGGGCCAAATCTACATACTGAACAAGCTGGGTACATTATCCTAAATGCACCCAATGTGTCTGAGGAGCGGACTGTGGCTGAACTAGAAGGTTTTTTAAATCTTGAGTATTGTACCCCTTACCACAAGGTCAACATCAGAGATGAATAACAGGGGACAGGGGTTATCAAATAGTCAGTAATTGTACTGGAGCTTGCCTTTAATGGTCTTGGTTACGCCTTTGTTACATAACCCTCCTTTGCCTATGGTTTGCGTCACAGTATTGGTTCCACAGTGGTGCCTAGCAGTGTGAGTGTACCACAGGCTGTGGTGTAGACCCCCCTGAGCGCTGGTTGTCTTGGGTACAGAAGGCAGGCCGGGGCTTTGTGCTCACATCTTCCCTCTCCCGCATCAGCGGAGCTCACAGCTTGTGCCTCCACATTACCCATGCCTGCTTACAGCTTCCAGGTGCTCATTTAGACAAGTCAGGCATATGTCTTCTTGACTCAGACTCTGAATGTACTCCAAGAAAAACTGTCAGAATCCAAGTATGTAAACATCACCAGATTGGTTTTATAACTTCTTTTGATAAGGATGAGTTAACAGCATTTTGTCATATCATTGCTGTCATGAGACATTGCATGGCAGAATGACTTATACATCCGGTTGGCTGAGTCTCCCCCCGACTGCACTCACTAATCATTCTTCTCCTAAGAAGTACCTTATCTGGGCTATATCTGGGCTCACTTGACACGGAACCGTTATGAATTTGCTACCACCAGCATGATTTTGCTATATCTAAGCTTTTGTCCTTTGACAGACTCTCTTCAGTGTTCTTGCCAAGGGCCTTGCTCAACTGGCACTGTATGAGCAATGCCCCTTGTAGTGCAACAGGTCTGACCTGAAGAAATCCATGAAAAAGATAATCATTTGTGCATATGCTTAACCATACTTCATTGTTCCACCACAATAATGAATTAATGAAGTATTGCTGACCTTAAAAATAACAAATAAATGGTTGATATTAACACACAAACCACTATATACATTTTAAAATATATTTGTTGGCCCTAATATGTAACTGAATAATTATTGTGATTGTGATTGTGAACACAAAATGTGATTTTCGTATTCTGGCTTTCTATGTGTTTATGTTTTTTTTTTTGTTTTAAAGAACAAAAAGATTAATGAACATAAGTATGATTGACATTTCAATACTTAAGAATAACAGTAAATGCATACATACTATAAACACAATGCAAAAACAACCTAAATTGTGGTTGCATTGTAAAAAAGACCCTTATTGAAAGATAAGGAATGTAGTGTGTATTCACAGACTTTGCACACAGCACAATTAATGACGGAGAAAGATAAAAAGCCAAAATGATTATAACTCACCACATTTTATCAAATTGATGTCAGCTAATTATAGATGAGACTTAAGAACGGACAGTGCCTGTTCATGGTCATCTGCATAATTTTAAACTACACTATATGGACAAAAGTATTCAGATACATATACTTTAATATGGAGTTGGTCCCCCTTTTGCAGCTATAACAGCTTCCACTCTTCTTGGAAGGCTTTCCACAAGACTTTGGAGTGTTTCTCTGGGAATTTGTGCCCATTCATTCTGTAGAGCATTTATGAGGTCAGGCACTGATGTTGGACGAGAAGGCCTGGCTCACAATCTCCGTTCCAGTTCATCCCAAAGGTGCTCGAGGAGGTTGAGGTAAGGGCTCTGTGTGGGCCAGTCAAGTTCTTCCACACTGAACTCATCAAACCATGTCTTTATAGTCCTTGCTTTGTGCACTGGGGCACAGTCATGTTGGAATAGAAAAGGGCCTTCCTCAAACTGTTGCCACAAAGTTGGAAGCATAGCATTGTCCAGAATGTCTTGATATGCTGAAGCATTAAGATTGCCCTTCACTGGAGATAAGGGGCCTAGCCCAAACCCTGAAAAACAGGTGTGGCCAAATACCTTTGTCCATATAGTGTACCTCTGTACAACTGGATCATGTCCATAAATGATCTGACTTGTTTCCTCACTCACACATACATTAAGGTTTTTTGATCCGATCCTTGCTATAAGAGCAATAACAATGTACATCTATAATTGAATTCTTCCATGAGATTTTTACATTCTTAAATGAATCAAAATGACAAAATCCTTCGCATTCACGTTTATGATATGGTCACTGTTCTTACCCTTGCACCTAACTTGAAACCCGTCTGATTAAAGGGGAGATTGACATGGAGATGAGAGAGTGACCACAGTGAAGACACCACCCATGCTGAATGGTGCAACAGCATGTGCAGCTGTCAGATTTGACACTATCTGATATCCAGCTGTTTGAATGGACATCTCCCCACAAAAAGCCCCATGTGTTCTCCCACTGTTCTCTCATTACGCCAGGCAGGAAGTAACCTGCCAGGTGTGTACCTCCCGCTCAGTTGCCCTGCCTTTAATCGTGTCACTTGTACACACCTGAGCCCCCTGCACACTCCCAGGGGTGAGTGTCAGTATTAGATTCATTTGTTCCAAGTGTTTAGGTCTGTATTAAATGTCAAAGCGTCATTGTCTATTGTGTCAGTTGTTACTGGCATAAATATTGGTAATGCTTTGCAGAGTGCAGTTGATGACACTTTAGAGCGAAATATAAAATGAATGCTAAAGATACACTCTAAATAGCAATATCCTAATTACCCATCTGTGATCACAAGGCCTGGTCTTTTAATAAGCATTTTGTCACACAAGTTAAAATATATACACATCAAACTCGATGCACAACAAATCACTGAAACATCCACAAGGGGGAAAATGCTGAATTTTGGCTAATTAGGATGAGGAAAAAATGAGCAGTGATTTTGTTCTCTCGAATTGTACCGCACCACAGCAACTCCCCAAACAGGGATCAGAGGCCTCTCAGGTGGAGTCACCTGGCTCAGGGAGGTGCAGGGTAATTTGGGGTGATGTCGCAGAATACAGAGCCTCCGTGATAAACCCACGGGACGCACCTGCGGGACCTGCAAGCACACGCGTGGAAAAAGCCAAACAACAGTCTGTCGTACAGATTTATAATGTACATGGTAAAACAAGCTCTGTTTTTATTCTACTTATTATTTTCGTTATCATTATTCTTCTGTCATAGCTGATGTTGCTAACCCCTAAGGGCTAAGGCTAAGGGTGGCCTGATCAATGATGATGACAATATCCACAATATCAATTCGTGTTAGCGTTGCTATTATTTATGAGGTAGGCGTTCATATCAAAGGTGCCTACAGTGAATGGGACAATTAAAATACAACAGAGGACCAAATCCAGTGAGAAACCAATTTAAAAGCACCTAAATTTAATTGTGCTACACAAAGAAAAGCAATAGCATTTACAGAATTTCTGAACTGACTCAAACATAAGTAAAGGACAAAGAAATCAAGTACATAAATATCAGGGCTAGAATCACTGTTGAAAACCCCTCTCTCTGGCAATACATAACCACACACACTAATGTGTCATACAGACACGCCTGAAACACGCACATGTGGGTGAATGAGAGAATGACGGGGGAGGAAGATTAGATCATGATGTGAGAAGGTGCCGCCGCCCTGCTATAGCTCAGTGCTTCCCTCCCTGTCTGTTTCTTCTTTCCATCATTAGCTGTCCCTGGTCCCTTTAACCCTCTGCACTGCTGATATCGCACCCACAGAACCTGGTTCTGTCCACTCTCTCCTGTGTGGTCTGTTATCCTGTGTTAGTTCCAATTAAATTAGACTATACAAGCAAGCAATTTCTGTATACATATGCGGAAATGTAGATTGTAAAAATTTAGATCGTCATGAGTCAACCACTGCATGAAATTACTCAGGTGCGATTTGTGAACCAGAACAAATGCAGATGTAAAATTACGCCCTGATACACACACGAATGGCCTTGTGAATAAATGAAGATGTTGTGAAGATGTGAGTACTGAGCTTTTTTTCCTGCTTCTTCACAGCATTACAAAGTAATATTTTTTTAATACCACTCTCAAGAAATTTCAGTGATGTTCTTGTATTAGACCGAGTGAGCTCCTCACTTTCAATTTCAGCATCTGAGATCCAGAACTAAAAATATACACCAGTAAAGGACCTGTATCTATAGTTACAGAATACAGGTACTGAATCTGACTGCAGGTATCAAACTGTATCTAACTGTGGGGTTAATTACAGTGGGGGATGGAAGGAGCTTGAGAGGGTGGAAATAAAGGGAGAAGATGGAAAAGTTGGAAAAGGGTTAAGATGGAAAAGAGGTTAAAAAAGAGACAGCAGGAGAACAAAGATGATGAGGAGGATATGGTACTTCTCGACAGTAGAACTCATTATCACACAGTGTGACTTGGGCAGACTGGGCCCTACAGCACACCTGCCCTCACTTCTGATCACAGCATTTAAGCAGCAGAGCTATCAAAATGTACTTTTCATTTTTGGAATCCATACATTTTCATGCATAACGATATATTTAAAGTATTCCACAAAAATTACAGAATGTTCTAGTTATTGTCTGTATGTGTGTTTATATATAGAGGGTAGACATAATGGAAACACCAAATGAAAAAAGACTAGTATTTTGAAGTAACTAAATCACAATTAGAAACTCTACATGTGTTTCATATTAATGTCAATACTGATTACCAATATGTTTCTGCTTTAAAAGACATTTTAAAATCAACACTTTAAGATGTGAGAATCTAAAGCAACACGAGAGATCTAACAGATTTTGAAAGAGGTAGAATAGTTGATGGCCAAACTGCAGATGTGTCAGACCCAGAAATGGCACAATTATTTAATGTGCCATATACTTAACAGGATAGTCGCTAAACAACATGGTAATTATGGTAGGGCTGCAATTTGCAAGCCTCTTGACCCCAAAGGCATTGAGCAACAGTGCTTAAACTGGTATATTGAGCACAAAACCTGGACTTCTGAGCAGCG
The DNA here is from genome assembly GCF_013368585.1 of Megalops cyprinoides. Classification (NCBI taxonomy): domain Eukaryota; kingdom Metazoa; phylum Chordata; class Actinopteri; order Elopiformes; family Megalopidae; genus Megalops; species Megalops cyprinoides. The sequence continues at coordinate 40,492,920 of NC_050586.1, forward strand.
GAAGAAAGTAACATGGTCTGATGAGCTGTTGTACTGTTTTTCCTACATCTTTCTGGGCTTATGTTTAGAGAAATTCAAAGGACACCTTCAATATTGCCTGTTCCCAGCTGTTAAACACGGTGGTGAAAACTTTCATGGCGGGGGCAGCCATCAGGTGGGAGTCGTTTGGGTCCAAGTATTACTCTGCATGGTAGAATTACAGCCAAGGCATTTTAGACATTTTATGTTAGGCAGCTAGGTACACTCTACACTACAAACATGGACACAGCTACATAGATTCAAGAGTGGTTTCATGAAAACCAGCACAAAGTCAAACACCTTCCATGGCCTCGCAAATCACCACATCTAAACATCATTGAGCCTTTGTGGGAAGCTCTGGAATGTAGAGTGCAGAATAGATTTTAACCTCTCAAAACATTGAAGGCTTTCCTCCATGACGAATGGTCCAATATCCCCCTAGAAATAATTCAAAATTTGTGTTTAATCATTCAAAGAAGGACTGAAGCTGTCCTGAAAGCCTAGCTCATCAGTCAATAAGTATTCATATTGGCGTTATTTTGTCAACACTCTGGATATATATATATATATATATATATATATATATATATAATTTTGCCAATTACTCTCTCATATCTCCATTTATCTCTGTCTCTCTCTCTCGCTCCCTCTCTCTCTAAACATTCAAATACACATCTCTCCAGTGAAGACAGCATCCATTACTTGTGTTAAAAATCACAGCAACCTTTCCATGCCCTAAACATAATCTGTCCCCTGAGGTCAACCAGGGATCACTGTTGCCAAGTGACAGAGTACTCTCAAGTGGGAGGTAGTGTAGGTGCATGAATATAAATCTTATAAAATGGTTAAGAGTCTTCTTAGAATCAATAAGATACTGGATTACAGTGTGAATGGTCTGGGGCCACTAGGTCTAATTGTAGAGACAGAAGGTGGTAATGAATATACTGTAGCAAACATATTTTAGTGGCAGAGTGCCGCAAAAAATGGCTGGGTCCTGACCTACTTTAAGGTCCTCACAAGACATTTTTAGTTTATTGCAGCAACTGGAAAAACAAAAAATGTATGTTGTATTAATCATCCACCAGGTACTTTGTAATCTCTCTCTCTCTCTCTCTCTCTCTCTCTGGTGTGTGTGCGCGTGTGTGTGTCAAATATTCAGGAAAATTCAGAAAATGTCTCTCGTATGTAAATGGCGACCTCTGGTGGCGTTTGGACAACATGTACGAGTTTGTCATTGCAAATAGTGGGATAGGAAGACGTGTAAAATATCTGACAGATTTGCCTACACCCGTTTGAAGTGTAATAAATGAACTGACATTAATTTCATGCAAAGAATTTCTTATCGCACCTGCAAGCTCTAGCGATGGCTTTTAGCCATGGAAAACAAAAGAAGCCTGTATATGCAAGGAGAGCGAGTCGTCGATCTTATGAAGCGTTAAAATCTCAAACATGTTAAGTGAAGATATATGTTTTGCGTTTTCGCGTCGTCCCCGACGGTTGTGAAAACTTCCTAAATTACACTCTCCAAGAGAAGGATGCACACAGAGGAGCACAGAATTGCGCGTACATAGACACAGCATAGCACATCAGTTACCAGTTCAGTCCACACTTTTCAGGACACAATTAATTTGTTGGTACATTAATACCCTACACCACTTCTGTCAGGCCACGCATACGTGGAATGTGACTAAGTTACCAAGTGGACGTGCGCGGTGTCCAGGCAACGACGTACGAGTGCGACAACACTACAGCCACCACAGAGGCACAGTTTGCAAACCGGCAGCAAAACTCTTCGGAAGACCTTATTTAATCACTTTATTCAAACATAGACCCAGTGTCAATACTGAAGTATTGCTCTTACTATCAAAATATTTGACTACCATGGTGAATGTTTACAAGTGTCTCACATAGTGTTTGGAATTTTATTTTCAATTATTCTTTTTTTAATGTTTATCGTTATCTTTTTGGGGAGAGTGAGGACATTGTTTTCATTTTCGAAAAATTTCCTGTGAAGGTAGCTTACAAAATATCTCTCCCATTTGGGGTGTTAGAGAGCTTACCACTGTTGAATTCAAAATGTATGCGAGAGCCCTCCGGGTTACCTACCCTCCAGTGGGAAGCACCCCATCCAATGTAGGACCGGGATCATACGAGGTCAGTCAATCCAAAGCTAATAAATCAGGTAAGGAAACTGTGGTGAAAAGGAAAGTATCTCTCTCTCTCTCTCTCTCTCTCTCTCTCTCTCTCTCTCTCTCTCACACACACACACACACACACACACACACACTCACTAACACACTGATTGACGTGCACACACTCTTACTAATATACACATGTACTGTACATTCCTTCACATGTAGCTTATTTATAGACACCTACGCAAACAAACTGATGAAAAGCACGAAAGCATGCAAATTGCCCATACACTTTAAAACTGATAGATACGATTTAAACCTCACAGCAGAATCTTACATTTGAATGTTGTGGCTATTCATATTATATGGATTGTTTAGCTGATATAATAATGTGACAACATCTGAATCTTTCATTCTTCTCATCTTTATTATTTTATTATATTCTTTAACATAATATTTTATTTATTATACTATATTATTATTTTATTGTAATTTTTAACCATCTTATTACCTTTATTTCTGAAATGTATGCACAATTTTGTTCAACAGGTTTATGTTACCCATACAAAAATCATGCAATTTTATGTGTAAATTTGTTGTTGTTCAGAATATTTTTGATACTATAATTTTTTAAAATTATGTTTTAAAGTAACTTCCCATTGAAATAAATGTATAATGTGTAATAAATGTGACATCCCTGGGCATTCCATGTGGAATACTGAATGTTCCATTCAGGCCATTGTGATATCACAATAGATAGCTGAACATTACTAATTAATGAAAACATTCCAACACACCTATTCCACTGCCAATCAACTGCAGTCAAATTAGCCTGCCATATTTTTATCATGTACTTTACCATGTAATACCATACCCAGCAAAATGCACTTGCCAGCTCTACCAGCTGGCTTGTACTTTGTCTGGCCAACCATTGAAACCTGGTCATGCAGTGCTTTCTAATGTTCTTGACTCCTTATGGTTTTTTGCACTCTACCTCATGTGTACGTCGCTTTGTATAAAAGCATCTGCCAAATGAATAAATGTAAATGTAAATGTAAATGCAAATACAAATACAATGTGGGAGTTCTACAATGTTAAAAGTGAATTCACATGCAAACAGTTCCTCCAGGAATAGTTAGTAATGATGATAATTGTATACTTTATATGCACCGTATACTGTATTACACACAGCCCATAAAATAGCCACATAGTTGAAAGTGTCACTTTGTATAATTTGTAATTATATTCTTGCATACTATAAAGTTACGACAGCATGTTTTTACATTGAATACTTTTTCATTTTTGTCAGGCACTCCACACCATTTGTTTGTGTGCTTTTTAACTCAAATGTATAAGCCTAATGCACAGCATTCCCTACTTGGGAACACAGCCTAAAAAGTAGCACTATACATAAGAGTCACTGTAAAAATGACCACAGTTAACACACATTTTTTAGACTGCATCCAAATTACTTCTTGATATTAGCTTGAGAGTCAACCTTTTGTCCAACAGATTACCCTTGGCCTTGCTCTGTCACCACTGGAGTATTGCTTGCATTTTGTATTATTATTACCCTTTTACTTTCTGAAGCAAGAATGGTAACACAAACGGGCTTTAGAGGAACATGAGTCAAAGCGACGACGTCACTCACAGGAAAATGTGGTGCTTGCAGACTGCTACGCTCCCTTCATGTCGCTCTCCAGCAGAGAGACACTGTTCCACGTGTCGGCCACCGACATCGACTCTCCCGGACCTGGCCAGTATGACACCGGGGTCACCAAGGTATCCCACCTCTCCTGTGATGCCAGTGTTTTGTTTTCCCCTCTCCATGTTCTCTTGTCTTATCCAATGCAGTATGATATTGCACGTATCACTAAGATAACATTATTTATTTTAACACTAAAAATACCAGTTGCATTGTTACAGAGTCACATTGTGGGCGGGCGGAGTCTTCAGAATCGATCGAAGCGGTTTGAGGAGAACGTTTCGGAGGTACCAGGGCCAGGGGCGTACGACGTCCCTCCAGCAGGGCACGCCCTGTGGCTCAGACACATAGGGAGTGAGAGCCCTTGGAGGAAGATCGCTAAAATGGTAAGAGTCCCCTCTCATTGTTTAACCCTTCCCTTGACTGGGGCCAAAGTCCGCTGCATTACATTAGATTATTGTCATTTAGCAGGTGCCCTAATCCAGAGCAATTTACATAGGTTACAATTTTACATGTTATACATTTATACAGCTGGATATTTACTGAGGCATTTGTGGGTTAAGTACCTTGCCCTAGGGTACAACAGCAGTGCCCCAGTGGGGAATCAAACCAGCAACCTTTTGGTTACAAACCCTGCTTCTGACCACTATTCTACACTTCCCCCCACTGCAGACATGAACTCCTGCTTTTCTGCTATAGCTTTCTACAGGTCATTCATAACAACTTAAACCTACTTTGTTATGTAAATATATGGCCCATATTGAATGTATTTATTTACTTTTATTTTTTTATCAATCAGCTAGGTCATCTCAATTTTTTTTTTTTTTTTTTGGGCGGAAAGCCATTCAAGTGGCCACATAGCCAATTAGCCGTTAGGAGGATAATTAGGTGGCCAGATGCTGGTATCAGATTTGAGGATTTGAAACTGAAACCCAGCGTCTGGCCAAGGCAGAGAAATTGGCACGCCGAATGACCTGTCCTCTGTAACGCGGGTTCTAGGGCACCTTCAACCGCCTCGGGCACCCGGGTCGGCCGGACGTCCCCTCCATCCCGTCCCCCGGCCAGGCCTTCGGGTACGAGGAGACGGGCGAGGGGCTGCTCTGCCGACAGCCAGCGCCTCACCGGGACGACACACTGGGGCCGGCCTTCTACAGCCCGCTGGCGGTAAGAGCCGCTGGCCCGTGCGTCGGGCGTGCGCCCCTCCGGCCCCCTCCCGTTCTCCCGCCATCCAATTTAAGATATTAATACACGCTGATGCGGGCTGACAGGTGTACTACATCAAAGTTAATATGCATCGGGTAATGCAAATAGCGCCCGAGAAGCTCGCGGCTACCAGCAGCAGATGCTGGAGTAGCTGGGCGGAAAGGGTCTCATCGGACCCTCTTTACTGTCCTAAGGAAGTGCATTTGGAAGCACATGGCCCCAAGATAATGACATTGGACTTACGTGATTTTGCTTACAGGCAAATATTGATTTCCTGATGCTGCGCTGCAGGTAATTACCGCACGACTTTAGAATGTGATTTATGTAAAAGGGGAAATGGCATGCATAATGAAGAAGGGAGCCGTCGGTGAATGTTTCTATTGGAAATGTGCTGAAAAACAGTTACAGCGGCACTTCAAGGGTGTGTGTGTGAGCGAGAGAGAGGAAAAACTGTGTGTATATGAGATAACTGTGTAAGAGGTCTGTTCGCAGTTGACCCAATGTACGACCGGACCTCTTAATTCTCCAAGAATCTATTTCCATACATTATGATGGGAGTGCCACTTTCGAAAAGTCACAAACCACCTTGTTCATCCATTCCGATGTCAACACGGAGGGCCATTAGTAATTATTCTTCAAGTTATATTACAATATTCACTTAAAATAATGCAGCGCCGGCTGGTCTTGCCTTCAATTAAACCATATTTCATTTGCTAATGACCAGCCGAGTCAACAGCGTCCTTGAGGTAGGTTGTGTCAACACTTTGCAGAAAGAGCCTCAGTGATTTAGGGTTATCAAGAGTGCATCAATTTATTTCTGCCCTCCTCCCCCTCCCTCTTTGTCTTTTAAAGGCTTTTAATCTTCTGATAGATGGGAATTTTACCTGCAAGTTTCCTGGGTCGTAAAGTTAAGTAGCTGTCTAATTGCATTATTTTGGAGCGGAGGATTTTGAAAAATGCCGACCCTGGCAAACAGGAGTTTTGGAAGCACTCCTAATCTAGGAAGACAATGAATCAACTTTTTTTTGCTACTGCTCATTGTGCTGAATTTGTTGCATTTACAGTCAGAAGAAGTGCTCTTTGCTGTATGGAAAGTGGTTGTTGCGCTTCCTTTGTATTCTGGACAGGTGTGGTCTGAGCATTTAGGTGGAAGTGTGTCTTTTTGAATGAGTGGGATCCAAAAAACCAAGATGAATAGAAATGTGTGAGAGTGTGTGTGTGTGTGTGTGTGTGTGTGTGTGTGTGTGTGTGTGATGAAGCAGACTGGCACAGAGGCCTGGCGGTGCAGACCTGTCACTCCAGTGTTCCTACGGTTATTGCCTCTGTGATTGATTTTCTAATTCAGCCTCACTGATCAACTTTATTAGACATTCAAGCAGAGGGGAGAAAAGAAGCCCCTGAGCCTTATTGCAAATGCCAGCAGGAGCAGAGAGGAGCGGAGGAAGAATGCAAAGTAGATGGGTTCCAGTCACACTATATGTGACAACAGTCATTTCATAACACAGACATACTGAGAGGAATTAAAAGTGCAACAAAATATTTTGTCTTTTTATTTTCCCCAGAGGTGCATGGCCACAAATGATTAATCCAAATATTTTCATTAACGTAATTTTCTTCATACGCAGTTGTCCAAACTTGAAGCACTCAGTTTGATCACTTGTGTGTTTGTACAGGCTATAATGCTTTGCTGATGCGCTAATGCGGATGAGCTGACCCTTATTCTCCCATCAGGGGCTCAATACAGCTTGTCTGGGCCGCCCTGGGTTGTTACGAGAGATACCGTGACCGCATCTTGACCACGTCGTGACCGCGGCTGCCCACGCTCTCCGAGCTGAGCGCGGCACTTGAGTCTGGAGAGGGTCTGAAACCCTCGTGTTATGTCGATACCACATTGGGTGCGAACGCTGCAGGCGGCAAACGGAGACACTAACACATGAGACGCTGAACTCTTACTGGAAAAATTGACCCCCCTTGGATTTCACGTCCTCTGATTTATCACGGATTGGAAGAAGAGAGTGTGTCACGAATGCCCCATCATTATGTGCACTCCAGCTTCTCAGCTTAAGAAATAGATCCCTCTGTATTTTGTATTAATTTTAAGCCAGGATAATTTGTTGCATTTATGTTGCCTCTCAATGTATAGGTATTTCCCCTTCTTTCCTCTTACACAAACTAATGCAAGGTTGAACGCATCAATGTCTTCGTAAAAACTCTGCTTGACAGTGTTGTGAGTGACAGTGGCTGTCTGTGTGACAGAGCATGTGCGTGTCACCTGCACTGCCAGTCTTTCCCCTGCAGTTCTGCAGCAGGTGTCTGGGAAATTGTCCCACAGGACATCAGTCATGGTGACCCGCGTGGCTACCCCTCTGCAGTGTGATAGCAGTTCCAAAGCGCTAGGGTAGTCCACATCCGCCCCCAAATTTCATGCAGAGCCAAGGCCTTTTGGGGAGTCTAACATAAAGCCATTTTAATAACTTCGGGATCAGCGTCTCCAAACCCTTAATCAAACCATCCGATTCCTAAAGGGCATAATAATTGCACGCTAATTAGAATGCATTAATTACAAAACCTCTCTTTTCTGCCCTCGCTTCTTTGGAACTCTGTCTCAGGCGGAGAACTCCTCCTCACTGAGGTATAAAGGGGTGCACTTTGGGAAGATGACAGCGAAGCGCAGAGAGGTGAAGGAGCCTGAAGGCCCTGGACCTGCGGACTACAGGCCTGAGGAGTAAGTGACACTTCTCTACTTCTGCTGGCTATAACAGTTGTGCAGGTGTTCCAAAAGGTCAAAAGATGTAGAGTAAATTAGAGAAAGGTGGGTGTATGTTTATCACGCCTAGACATCATCAAAAGTCATGTTGGGCCTACGTCAATGAAATGACTGCAACGCAGTAAAATAAGATGTAATTACAGTGTAAGCCGCTTAATATTCTCTCTGCCTTGCGGGATAAATATGTCATATTAAGAGGGTTGTGATTTTAATGGGGTTCCAATATTGTCCAATGACTCTGACGTGGAGAGGAAAAAATAACATATCGAGTTTGAGCTCATTGTTTTAGTTTCCAATGTTAACATACACAGAGTACTTTAAGAACATATAAACCACGGTACAGTATTTCCAAAGACTGCATTAGCTTTTCTCAGCCTAAATACCGAACAGACTCTACAATGCTTCTGTATATTGTCACTAATAAAAGACAGACCATGGCCTTGCTGATGATAAAGACACTATTTTTGCTATGCTGTTTGTAGTTACAAGAGAAAGATGACCCAAAATCCAATGCTAACAAGTTGCAAGTTAAATACTTTTCCTTTTTTAAAAATATTTAAAATTTTACAGGCAACTGAAACAAATGGATAAACACACAAATGTGCATGTGCACCACCCGTAACTTCTCTGCAGGAATTGAAGCTTATGAACCAGAATTTCTCAGAGTTAAATGTGCACTACAAATATTTCTGTAGAGCCTGTCACACTGTTCTGAGTTGGACCTTGAGACTTGCCCCCTGATCCTCTAATGCACTGATTCTCAATCCTGTTCCTGGGGCCCCCCTGCTCCACACATTTTCCATCTTTCCCTGCTCTACCTACCTGACTGAACTCCTCAGTGGCACTTTTGATTAGCTGAGCACACCTGATTTAATCAAGAGCAAGAACACTAATTTCAATCAGGTGTGTTTGGAGCAAGGGCAGATAGAAGATATGCAGGACAGGGGGGCTCCAGGAGTAGGATTGAGAAACACTGCAATGGAAGCACAGATAATGATGCAGCTAACAACAGTAATTAGCGAGCTAGTAATGTTAGCCACAGCATATCAGTAGGTGGTGGCATTTTAGGCAGTTGATCTTGCCTGGAATATCAGCAGTGAATATTAGCCTAGTTGAAGTTTGTCTTTTGTCAACATTTTTCTAAAGGGTTTTTGGGATGTTCACATCTTCGAACCCACCGAGTGCGTATGTTCCGATGGTTTGCCTTCAGGGTTCGTTTCCGCGCCATAGCGGCGCCTGCGTTCTGGGTCTGCGCTCCCAGCCGCGCAGCCGGGGCGTTGGGTGACTCAGAGGCCGCACAGCTTGAAAGCTGGCTCGTCAAGATGTCAGCGACTGCTGGTCCACCGGCACTGCGCTCGGGCCGATCTGCGCGAGCAGTTTCTGAAGAAACGACCAGTGCGTGACACGTCACGAAGGATGGAAAAAACGCAAGCAAGGGGCCATCTCGCCACATCCATCGGCCCATTGACGTCACAGTTGACTTTTTTAAAAACTTTAACAAAACTGTTGCTCAATTAGAGTTTTGCTTCGTCGTGTGTCCCCAGGTGATCCTCCCCCCTCCTTCAGCTCCGGCCCCCTCAGAGTCCCCCTCAGTGTTAATCCCCACCAGCACGCTCCCACTCACCATGTGCTGAGACTAGATACAGCATAAAAGACTGGGCAGATTGTGACGCTTGGACATACAATCACAGACGGCCAGACAGACAGACAGGCAGATGAGCAGCTGAACATTTAGACAAACAGCCCAGGCAGACATACTGGCAGAGATGCATCAGGACAAATTAAGAGTACTAGATGGCAATATAGTGGTAGGGAGGTCAGGGAGGTCAGATTTTATGAGTGTGATTACCGCAGTGATTAGGACAAGGCAGCTATTAAGACTAAGTGCAGACCATTGTTCATCATAGCCAAGTTGCGCTGTCTCAGCTGTTGTTCAGGTTGTTGTTCTTCTAGCTGAGATAATCATGATGTTCATTTCAGCACTGCCATCTCATCGTAAGGCTCAAAGTCCCGCTTTTGTATCATGTTTTTGTGCAAGAACAATTCTGAGACCAGTTCAGTTTCTGGCAGCCTCTACACATCCTGGCTGACTGATCAGAAACAAAAGATAATTGCGACTCAGCATTGTACTAGCTATGAATATCATCTGACCTCAGAGCGATGCCTTTCTTGCTGCAGTTGAGACTAATTTGTGTAGCTGGGGATGATCTTATATGAAACCTGTATTATATGAAGATACTCTGTTTAAAATGCTCCTTCCCACTGTGATTTAGACAATTAAAGAGAATGATGCATACAAAATACACATATATACTGTATGTAGTGGGCTCCCTCTCAATACTGTTGTCTGAAGATCATCAACAACTCAATAGGAGGGAGGACAACTTCCTCCCCACCCAACCCCGCCCCCCACTCTCTGTAATGGAGACAGGAGACAGGAAGTGTAAATCATGGGCCTCCACCCCCGCACTCCTACCAGGAACGGTCTGAGCTGAGGATGATAGACAGAAGAGAGGCTCGCTCCCCTCGGCCGCTGCAGTCAGGGGCTGACGGATCTGCTGTTTCTCTGTGACAGGAACCATACCGTCCTCTATGAGAATGTCAACCTGAAGAGGGAGCAGCGGAGCAGGGCGCAGCTTGTCCTCCCACGGTACCATGAGATTGTGGCACTGCAGGAGGAGAAGAAGGTGAGGCATGGACATCACCCACACACTGTTTCCCGGGGTTACAAGCAAGCCAAACTTCAGGGGATAACATTCCTGTATTACCTCTACTGCTGGGGTCTGACTCTCTGTCTGGCTGTGTGTCTGTGAACAGCATAACTGAAAATGTTATGGATGTTTGAATGAAGCTCAGTGAAATGATTGGCATTGAGATCAGGACAAAATTTCTCAGTTTTAGGGTTGTGGTGACTACTGCTAAAGGTGACTTCTGTGGACTGCCCCTGTAGTTATGTTTTGGTTGCTTGACTTTTTATCTTTGTACAGTGTATAAGGGTATGAGGGTAAATGCTTCCAATCACTGCCGTTAATCACACAACTGCAGTAGTCACTCTAGATAGTTTAGCCCCGATATACTTGGACAATGTTCCACATGTCTACAGCCCACATGTAGACTGTGATCAACTGATGTTGGTCATCTCTCCATACCCCCAAGAAATGTTAGTTTTCAGTGATGGAGACTTGAGTTGGGTATTATGTCACTCAAAGCTAAATGAGGTTCCTGTTCTTTGACATTTATAAATTCAGATTAAACAAGCAGTTATGCAATGTCTTTTAGCCAAAGGCATTGTTATTGTTCTGAATGAGCAAGATTACAAGCAGTAAAGAAAAAGGGAAAACTAAAAAGCCCTTCCCTTACTGCATTTAATCTAATTGTGGTATTATGTTTACTGCTCCCTGTCCAACTTTGTTAAATTTATTGTTATAAACTCAACTTTATCCCCTTTTCGTGTAACCTGCACAATGCTTTGAGTTTCTACAAATGCTTTTCTTCTGTGCAGAGGGGATTGAGTGAAGGAGATGAACAGATGTTAAAACACAAAGCCTCTCTCTCAGGCCTGTAAGCATGTCTGTTTTTAAAGAGGAACGACTCTCCAGCCCCAGCACAAAGACTGCTGACGCACCAACTCTCCCGCCGAAAGTGCCCGTGGGAGCAGAAGCTCTTCTTTAATATCGGCAACCCCGCAGGGCTCGGGGCTTCTGTGCACACGCACACAGCACAGAGGAAGAGATTCATTAGCCCTGGCCGGAGAAAGCCGGATCGCTCCCCCGTACCTCGGAGCTGGGGGCCCGGGGGGACATGTCCGAGCGCCTCCGGGGAAAGATCGAATGCCTCCCCCTGACCGCTCCCTCCACTCGCGGCCGGTCTTCCCATCCCCGCCGGTCAGCGGACGAGCTCCCCGTGTGACGTGAGGCTCGCTGATCTGAGATCAAGGATTAGGGATTAAGGCGGGCTGGGGGGCTCGGGAGCGGTTCGCAGCTCAGACCGCAGCGCTTAGACTTGACAGGAGGGAGACAGAAATCCCCCACGGTGCATTCACAGGGCAGCCATTGCCTGGCTTGTTCCAGAAAGCCGTTTTCTCTCTTCTGTCAAAGAAAATCAAACATGCAGACAAAGAGGAGAAAAGCCATGCGTCTGGGCTGCACGGCATGTTCTTTCAACAGTGTGCTGCGTAATTACCCCAGTGAAAATGGTGTCTCATTACGGGACCATTTTCCTGTCTGTTTCACACATCTGATGAAGGCACGATCTGTAGAGGGCTACATTCCTACAGGCTTGATGGATGACACGCTGACAGCTGAGAAAGTCACGCTTATGTGGCGGGCCTTACCACCGCTGCGCGTGACACTCGCCACCCCCGCGTTTGTGCAACCGAGGCTCTGTAGCCACCTTTCAGACTCAAGGCCCCTGCTTTTGTTCAGGATCAAAACTGACTTCAGGTCAGTTGCAAGGCTTGCAATTCAGTGCCACCTTGAAAGGGTGACGTACACCCCCTTTCATAAAGGTTGTAGCGTGATTAAAACTGAATAAACAGTTCTGAGGGCATGGAGCTATTTTCATTAACGCGACTTGCAAATCAAGCGCTTGCAGTCTTCATCATGCAGGAGGAAAGATATTAGTCTGCAATCAATGAGATGATTTTCAAGTAATAAGAGTACCTGCCGTGAGGAACGATAGCTGTGCTGGGAACAAAACAGGTCGGGATTAGTCAGAGTGCTGAACTAAGATGTGCTTTCCCCTCTGTATCTGTAGATTATGTCACCGGCTCTGAATGCCACAAATCCATATATATTTGCAGGGCACAAGAAAGCACGGCATGTCTAAAAATAAAGAAGAATGCACTTTAATTGAAAATGTTTCTCGTCTCCGTTTGTAGATGATGTGTACTGGTAGAACAGTTTGTGTTTGGTTGGTATGTACTGCATGATCAAAGCTGTTTTCAGCAGGTGCGTATCTCTTCTGGAAACGCACCTGCATGCTATTTATATGAGGTGCTCGCAACTGGTTCCTTTTCATAAAACTTGCTTTAATGAGACAACCTTCAGATCTTTCAGTTTGGGATGTAGAAAACCAGTCAAAATCTGACGACAGTGTGGCCACTAGAGGGCACCAAAACTCAACATTCAGGCTGAACTCGGCCTATATTTTGCATATATTTATTTCTGAAGCATTTCCGACTCAGCAGCCCTTTGTGACTTAGCTACAGTATATGTAAGTGCATGTGGCTGGATATGGCTCCAGTGTGCTCGATGGCATTTCTGCTGTTGTTATTCACTCATATTTTCTGTGTGTTAAATGCCTCAGTAGATTAAGGTACAGGGGGTTGTTTGATTAGCCGTAGTGTGTATTGGCTGTGTGGCTTTCAGGGACACAGTTAGCTGGGCATGTGAGTGTGTGTGTGTGTGTGCCGGGGGGGCATGTACACCACATGCCAATGCTCTTTGCTACCGGCAGAGCCCGGGTGAGGGCATGTTAGGGCGGTTGCAAGCTGCTCCAAACCCGGTTTACCCAGACCGCCGTGCGGACAGACCTTAGGTGCGCGTGGCCCGACCGCTTCTCCGTCATGGAGAGGCGTCAGTCTGGCTGAGTTGAGAGTGCGTCGTTAGACCCCCACTGGTCGCCCCCCCGTTTGGCCCGGCCTGGCATCCGTCATCATTAGAGACGGGCTGACTGCGCTGGCCGCGAGCAGATGGGTCATTACCGCCACCGCCGCCGCTGCTGAAACACTTCCTGGAGGACACACGCACCCCACGCGCGCCCACTGTCACGCACATTAACCATCACACGCACCAGCACCACCCCCCCCACACACGGGCTCAGGTATGCCTCTGCAATAACGGCGAGCCCAAAGCACCTCGCTGGCTCATCCGCTGCCCGGAGCACCCTGTCTTTTAACTGTGCTCTTTTATGAGAGTACGGCACACCAGAGGGGACATACAGTGCTGAGCAGTAAAAGTGTAAAAGCAGAAGACCTTGAGTTTACCTCTATTCAGTTTATATAACAACACCATAACAAATAAATCCAGGCCACCAAGGTGTACTCGTTCACAGCATTCCCAAACACTGCCCGCAGATAGACGCGACTGCCTCAGGTAATAGTCTCCCTCGTTTCTGAACCGTGGTGCTGATCACTCGGTATATCATGCATTAATGCATATATCACATTGTGGTACTACGGTTCAGTGCTTCCTAAATGCTGTTTTCATTTGCGCACCTCTGTACAGATACACCCTCACCTGCAGACATAATTGTACAGTAAAATGAGTGCCCATACCTTGTTAACTTGATTGGGATGAACAGTTTGAAGCCACGCTATATGCTGATTGAATGCAAATAGCTTTCATTTAATTTGATTTAATTAAACCAGATAAATTAAATCAGCCAACATTTTTTGGATGTTTTACACAAGGGAGCGGGAGTAGTTCTAAAGACTGTGAAGATTATAAAAATAAGGAGCGGATAAACATATTCAATAAACTAATGAATGCATGAACTGTTAAATCAATTCTGCCATTATGCGATTCATTCCAAGAGAGACCTTGAAACACCCGAAGTACGGTGGCCATTGAGTTTTAAGACTCAATTGGACGCTGTATTAAATGCATGATGTATATCCTGTTTGCAGAAAGGTGTGCAGCTGGGATACGCCTGGTCTGGAATTAAGAGGGTGGGTGCACTGTGTGGTTTCCATTAAAGCGGTTTAAAGCATCTAGTGCTCACAGTCTCAGTGATTCAGGAGAAGATTGTCACTCTTTAATCAATTGCACAGTTTTCCAATTGAAATAACAACAGTACTGTTATGTCTAGCCCTATTTAGGTACACGACAGACTGCATACCCTTACCTGTAGACATTACAATACAGCGTGTGCGTGTGTGTGTGTGAGTGTATGGATGTGTGTGTATGTTTGTGAGTGTATGAGTGTGTACGTGCGTGTGTGTACATGCGTGTAAATTTGTCTCCTTGTGTTCGGGGCTGTAATTGTCCCTGAACACATCGGTCATGTGGACTCTAATTGTCCATACATCATGCAGCAGTCTGCAGTGCCAGGTGGGGCTGCCCTCCTGGGGAGGGAACAGGGGTCAGATTGGGCCAGGCACAGCCTAATGGGCCCCATCACGGCATGGTCTGCGCCGTCCGACCCAAGTAAGGTTACCCTCTCTGCCACATCTCTCTCCTGCCCTTTCTCTCTGTCTCTCCCTCTCTCTCTCTCCTGCTCTGCCCTGCAAGACTGAGGCTCTTCATCTTCATAATTGAGTCTTCATCTGCTCCTTCGACTCCTCTCACCTCCCCCCCCTGCTCTGTGATCCACAGCTGCGTGGTCTCAAACCGGGGGGCAATTTTTCCCCCTCTCCCTCTGAACCGCACAGTGGTGATGGCTGCGTCTTGTCATTTTCTTTTCTTTTTTACATTCTAATCTTCAGGGCGTCCCAGGTCCTGGGAAGTATGACATCAAGAGCCAGTTTGAGAAATCCACTGACCAAAAGGGCGGGCACCCTGCCTCTGCGCCCCCCTTCCTCTGCCAGGCCCAGGTAAAGACGCGATCCTCTTCACCCCCCCCCCCCCCCGTCTCTCCCCTTCACTACGGCCTAATGTCTTCATTTTTTGCTCTCGGGATTTGAGAGTGATGGTTCTGGACAGTGAGAGCTTTATTCCACGGACTGGCAGGCATGGCCCGACGCACGTGCTGACAGGCTGCGAGAGACAGGCATAGATGGCTCGGCGGGTCAGAGCTCACCTGGATGTCTGTGGAGCGGTGTGGGTTGACATGCGTTACGCTACCTGTACCGGATGCTGGTCCATCATGGGGCCGCAACCTCAATCCATCTCTGTAATCCTGAGCGCCAGGCAGAGATATGACACAGCTGGGGACTGAACCCGTAACCTACCGAGATTGAACCAAGTGTAAAAAAGAGAAAAAATATATGCCTGAATCACTTCTGCTTTTTGAGCAAGTCACAAGCAAATAAGTCTTTGACGCAGCATGTTTTAGGAGAAATAGATGTGGCTGAGTCTGCTCATGGCTGATACCTGCTTAGTTTACTGAATTTTAGTGTGTAAGAAGATAGGTTTGGGGCTGCAACGCTCCACGGAAACAGATGTTCTAATCCCCCCCCACCCGCACAAACTCCACCCTCCCACACGCAGAATGGGGGTCCAGGGCATTAAAAAAGAAAAAAAAACCCAATCCCCCATGTGAGACAGACAGGAAAGGACCAGTGAGATGCGGCGAGATGGCGGCTCTGATCTCGTTTCCTTGACCGCATGTCGGGCGCGCCTCTGATCTCGCCTGTGAAGCGAGCTCCTCTGCTCTGGGAGGGACGCGGGCCTCTCAGATCTGCCTCTCACCGAACGGCCGTGCCGCCCGACGGCTCTTCTCCCGAGGAGCGGAGCCTGACAGCGCGGGTACAGCAGCTGGAACTCCATCTTTTTCCTCCTCACTTTATCCACTGATGATTATTAATCAGACGCTTGCTGGACTCTGCATGGGGCCAGACCTGAGAGGCAATTCCCAGACTGGTTGTGTGAGGATATGCAGACCTTTCATACCATCTTTTGCAATCGGTCCAGGCTGAAGTTTAAGTGAAACATCACGCTGGGGGCCCCATAATTCAGCAACACGCTACTAATACACAAATACACTTTGCTTATAATTAATATCCCATAATTAATATCCGATCTTCCCCTACCGTCTCATGAAAATGGAACTACCAGAGCCGTTCCCTGGTTGGGAGCTCTAAGACTTTTCAGGGATCTGGTTTAACCTTCAAAATCTGGAATCAAAAGCTCCCTGGATATCCTCGGGTGACACAAAGATCTGGCCCTGCATATTTTGACAGCGTGTATTTGACATCGGGCCACGAGGGAGGGACTACCGGTGTGGGGGATGGGACCAAAAACTCTTTGCAGTAACAAGATATCGAACTCTGCGCGTCTGACATTGAGAATTCTGTCCTCACCACCGCGCGTTCCATCAGCGGAGCTCCCGTAATGAAAAGAGCTCCTCCGCCCAACCAGGAAGTGACACAGAGTGTGTAATCTCAACAGCGCTTTTGGCCTCTTGTGAGACTTCAGAGGTGCCGGTGCAGAGGAGGGAGAGATTAAAGAGTGCGACTGCCTCTCACCAACAGCATTCGCCTTCATCCTCTCTTCCCTTTCAGAGTGGCTTATTGCTTTATCTTCACACGCGGCATCCGGGACACCTTGCGGTCACGCTTCATTAAGCACACCATTGACCTATGTAATCACGCTGTAGTTAAGCAAGTAAGAACTTCACAACTGCAAGAAAGTTCTGTAAACTATTATACATGTGCATATCATTATGTAAGTAACTTGCGTAAATGCAAGTACACATTATTGCATTACTCGTGTTAATGCATAAACAGATTATGGTTGGTTTTGGGGATGATTTAGGGTTAAATTTAGGATTACGTTCTATGGATTCTATGGATTACGTTTACATTACATTAATTCAATTCGCAGACACTTTTATCCAAAGCAACTTACAAGTGAGGTAGAGTACAACACAAGCAAAAAACCATAAGGAGTCAACAACATTAGAAGCACTGCATGACCAGGTTTCAATGGTTGGCCAGGAAAGGTGCAAACTAGCTGGTGCAGCTAATGAGTGCGTTAAACCATTAGATTACAATTTTTTTAAATCTTATTTTATAGTTTAGTAGGAGACAGTTTTAAGACATAAGAACTCAGGTGCTCAGGTGAGACCAGAAGAGTTGGTTTACTGTAGGTTTACAGTCAGAGGAACACTGGAGTAACAATGACTGATCACCTATGCTTGAGACAATATGTTATGCAGACCAACATGGGGCACATTAAAGTGGATTGTTCAGATATTTCACTACTATATCAGTTAGTGAGAAAAAAGAGCAAAGCAGAGGTGGTGTAATTCCTCCTCCTAAATACAACACAAACAAATGAAGAGCTCACTTTCATGCTTGATTTATTACAAGCTCATTTGCTCTTAAACATCATCCCAGATTTAGGGGGGTGGGGTGTGATTTAATGTGACCACCTTTTCCATCAAATCAATTTGCCCTGCTTTCTCTTCAAAGCAAACTATGGTTGTTGTTCACACATTAATCCCCCCCCCCCCCCCCAATTCTCTACCCCAGCGTTTTATCCAAGTGAAGGAGTTAGCGCCCCCTGTGGGTGCATACAACGACCCGCGCTGTGCCTTAGAGGTCCTGAAGAGGACCGCAGGCCTCAAAAGGAGTCCATTTGGCCAGACTGCTGTGCGATTCCTCTCCGAGAGCTGGAAATCAGTCACTCCAGGTACGTGTGTGTGTGTGTGTGTGTGTGTGTGTGCATGGGTGTGTGTGTGTGTGTGTGTGTGTGTGTGTGTGTGTGTGTGTGCATGGGTGTGTGTGTGCATGGGTGTGTGTGTGTGTGTGTGTGTGTGTGTGTGTGTGTGCATGGGTGTGTGTGTGTGTGTGTGTGTGTGTGTGTGTGTGTGTGTGTGTGTGTGTGTGCATGGGTGTGTGTGTGTGCGCGCGCTCGTGCTTGTGCTCTTGTATAAATGAAAATGTGCTTCGCTGAAACTAATGTGATTGTGTGCTTATGGCCTTTTGTTTCCGTCAGCCCCACTAAACTGTAACTCACGGAGCTGACGCCGTGAGGGCGTTTATGGCTGGTCCCTGATTTTATTCCTGCTACCTGTAACACTAAATCACCTGGATACGCGGCTGTCTGCCAAGCGCGTAAATACACAGCCGGATAGATTGGTAGATAAAAAGAATTGCCTAAGTAATTGCTAAAATTACAGTATAGCTGAAGCAATGGCATACTGTGTTGTATCAGAGCGTTAGCGTGCGCAGCAGAAGTGTTGTACATTATCTCTCCCCCGCGTGGTTTTGTCTCTGCGCTCGCTCTCTGCTCTTTCCAGGCCCAGGCGCATACAACTTGTTTGACGATGGCATCGCCCAGGACAGCCTGAGGAAGGCCCTCTCGGAGAGCACCAAGAAGGGTGCGTTTGGCTCCAGTGCCCTACGCAGCCCCACCTTCGTCAGGAAGGAGGAGGTGGACCTCCCCGGGCCTGCCCAATACAAGGTAGGGCCTGGTCCATATGCCACACCCAAAGAGCAACTCAGGTAAGCCCGTTCAGTCCGTCAAGAACCGTGCGGCCGTGACCTTGTTGCCTCATACAGCGTGCATGGAAATCCCAACTCCTTATGAATTCTCTTCAAAGGTGGAGAAGAAGTCTGAGGAGCTGTACAAGCAGAAGCACACAGCTGTGTTCAAGTCAGCCACAGAGCGGCTAGTGAGCTCCCAGGCGCCCCAGGTAAGGATCTAATCACACGCAGGACTTCAGTGTGACCTCTGACCCACCCAACTGAACAAAATATCACAAATCTGTCATAATTGGTGGCACTGTTACTTGTCATGAGCCAACTGGCTTCATTCAGCATCTGAAGCTGGTGACCTGATGTAGAAGGTATGTATTTTCAGATTATCCAGCAAAAGGTTTGGATCGTGCAAACCAGTCCGATAAAACTATTTTACACTGCTCTTCCTGTCAAAAGCACAGTGCAAAGCCTGGAGTTCTTTTTTGTGTTCATCCTTCACCTGTGGGTGTTCTACCTTGATCAAGATTAAAACTATAGCTTTTTGTGGGCTTCAGCTACGTTTTAGTACCATGGCATTGGCCTTGAATGAGTTTAGCGTGTGAGTGGGTGATGGCTGATGTTGTGTCTGTTACGAAACATTCAGTTGGGACGGAGGAAGTGCCGGCGTCTATCTGTGAAAGTCTGTGAGGGAGCAGCGAGAGAGGGTTTATCACCAGCGAGATTCTGCACTCTACAGTTCTTCTTATCACTGCCAAAGAGTTCGCAAAGAATTCTGATGAATATGCATATGCAGACAGGCTGTTGTGACAGTTTTACGCGTGTCGGTGGTGAGTATCCAACACACCAATGAATATCCTTAAGCAACTACATTCGGCAGAGTGCTTTAGGCCCTACGGTGGAGGTGCAGAGACCTTGAATGTGAAGAACAGCGAGTAAGATGTGATGAGACTAATGGTATAGTGTCTCTGCAGCGGAGCAGC
The DNA here is from genome assembly GCF_013368585.1 of Megalops cyprinoides. Lineage (NCBI taxonomy): Eukaryota > Metazoa > Chordata > Actinopteri > Elopiformes > Megalopidae > Megalops > Megalops cyprinoides. Next base: position 40,512,814 of record NC_050586.1, read on the forward strand.
GGTGGTGCTTGGCCTTGCTGATCAGATCACAGTCGCAAATCTCCACAGAGTCTCTCTCTCTCGAGAGAAGGACGCCGTGCTCTCTCTGCAAACGGCAGCCTGCTTGGTGACTGCGCACTTACAGCCAGCGAGGGCCTCGCTTTGTCTGGTGCATCCTTGCGTCCCAGCAGTCCTTGCTGGAATAATGAGGCTGTTACCATGGCAAGGGAACAGATCCCCTCATGCCCAAGGAGTGTGGGATGGTGAGGGAGGGGTGGCCATTTGTCTCTTGAGAGCATGTGGCAGGCCGATCTATTCATTCGTTTTTGGGTTGACTGTCCTCTGGAAGACAGGGGCCATATCCTTGGGCAACCAGTGGGTTGACAGTGTAAGGAGGTGTGGTGTGTGGCCACTGTTGGTCTGTCCATGGGGGAATTCTAAGGGCCTCTCCATAATCGATTCTAATTCTGTTTCAGTGAGCTGCAGCCATTTACGTCAGTGCCTACCACTATGCTTCACTGCCTCTAGGGCGGCAGTGTACCACAATGGTAAGCAGCAGGGCTCGTAACCCAGAGGTTGCTGGTTTAATTCCCTGCTGGGGCACTCCTTTTGTACCCTTGGGCAAGGTGTCAAACCCAGACTTGCCTCAGTAAATATCCACCATAGTGGTATGGAGCAGAGTTTGTAACCAAGAGGCTGCTGGTTCAGTTCCCTGCTGGGGCACTGCTGTTATACCCTTGGGCAAGGTACTTAACCCCGACTTGCCTCTGTAAATATCCAGCTATATCCAGGATAACATGTAAAAATTGTAAGTCAGTCTGGATAAGAGTGTCTGCTGGACAAAAGCACCTGAGTGGTGCTCCTCACCCCAATCCAGCAACAGGACGTGACCCATGGAGTCTCCAGGGCCTGCTGTGGTGTCTCCATGGACACCACAGCAGAACGATGGCAACAGTCTGCTTGAATGGCAGGGGGTGCCACACCGGGGGACTGGGCGGCCAAAGTCCGCCAGTGGTCTGCTTCTGATAGCTGCAAGGCTCCCCTCTCCACGAGCAATAAAGCGAGTTTTTTTACGCTCGGCCTATAAATAGCACGTCTCAGCTTGCAGCATCTGTCCCGGGGCGTCCCGTGGCTCGGGCTCAACACTGCGTGCTGTTAACAGAGGCAATTTATTCCACGCAACGCATGTTCCCATATTTATAAATCCTGGACCGTCATAAAACCAGACACGTAATTAATTCCTCTCTCAGCAAGTTGCCCTTCTTCTTAATTGCCTTTAACAGCCATTAAAATACAGCCTTCTTTTGGGGGGTAATGCGCTTTGGAAAGTTTTATTTCAAAGGGGTAGAGGCCGCCCCGCTGTGTGCCGATGGGAAAATGGATATCCTCTCAGCACTCATGAGAGAGGGGGACGTGTCAGGTGTGATGAGACCTTTTACTGCTGCCAAGTATCCTTTTCTCCAAATCATTTTTTTAAAACAGCTGATAGAAAGAAGATATAATTGATGCAAATCAGGTTATGCATTTGGTATGTGATGAGAACCGCCTTGAAGCACGTGTGTTATTTCAACCCTACTGCGGAAATTACAGGAGAAGGTAATTAGTCAAATTGAACACCAAAAAAAAGTCAATTGAGGAAGCAGAGGTTCTCACTAAAGGCTGGGTAGTGCTCTCAGAGGTTTCCGGGTAATCAGTCTTTGTGTGAATGCTGGTTTGATCGAGCATAGAAGGCTTGTCTTGCTTCTCTCCCAAAGTACCTGTGTGAATGTGTGTCTTGACAGATGTGACTGATGCCTTGGCTTCTCAATTGCTTCATGGGTGATACACCTTAGCAGTTTCGTCACAGCGTTTAAACCAGTGCACTTTATTACAATTGAATGCCCTGCGGACTCAGCATTTACAATAGTAGTTTGTGTTGTACATGTGATTTTACCATGAAATGTTTCCAATGTATGCAATGATTCAGTCTTCATTACTCATGATTTTTTTTTACAGTTTTCTGTTTCTCATATCTCTTCTCTTCTAGCTTTCTTGCTATACTGCATAGCTAACTAACAGTTACTGTGGGAACCAGAATGCTATGGTCAAAGATGGAGTGTGGTTAGACTTACTGTGACCTCAATAAATAGTTTTGTTCTATTGTAGTTTTATACATGGGCCAAGGGGCATTGGTTGAGATAGACTGGCGTGAGCCTTCTGTGCACAGATGATGGAAGTGAACGTATTTCAAGCCCGAGAATCCACAGCATGCTTTTTGCCACTGGCTCTTTGGCGTCGCGGTCAAAGTCGCATGGTTGGTACCCCGTAGACCCGGGTTCAAGGCCGGGCGGGGTGACTGCTCTCGCCCTTTGCTACGGGGCAAGACAAAAGACAAGGGATTTTGCTAATAATCTGTCCATTCAGGGAAAGTGCAGTTCTAGTTTGCTCTCTCCCAACAAGTCCAGCTCCCGTCCTTTTTTCTTCCCCCGTCTGGCCCTGCAGGATGTTTCATTTTGTGTCTCTTCCCCACAGATTAAATTGTCACAGCGTGAAAATGCGGCAGCCAAACAAATAGAGAAATGAACGTATGAAAATACATGGAGGGAGGGCGGATTACAAACAGATTTTCTCCCATTTTCCGAAATTAACTGATCGGAGATAGCGCTGTGTTTCACTTCTTTTTTTTTTGTTGCTGTGTCTTACTCTTCTCCCGCAGCTCCCCTTTCCTCCCCTCCCACACGGTGGGTATAAATAGAGAGGCCTTGTGTAGTGCGGGATCTGAGAGAGCTGTAATAATGCCACGCTGGGCCTCCTTTCTGCAGAGTTAATGAAAAACCGCGTGACGCCGCACCGGTTAGCGCGCCGGCTCGGGCCTGCGTCTCCCCTGCGTCCCACCGCGACGTATATTAAAAGTGTCTAATCAGTGTCTAATCAGCCTTCACTATCATTGTGCCGCAGCACGCGAGGAGGAGGGTTGGAGGGGGAGGAAGAATGAAAAATCCTCATCTGTCATAGTCCCTTTATTACCCCTCGGCTTCGGGAGCCCGTTTTCCGGAGAGGTTGAGTCGGAGTCACTGGAACCGTTTACTCTGGCCTGCGGACGACCCCTGCGAGGTGCACGCACAAACAAACCGACGGCCAAAACCCATTCATATTCCACTGTTGCATCTATAAAACCTGGGCTGAGGAGTCCAGCAGTGACCAGTGTAAGCTAAATATGAGCTGCGGGGAAGGTATCAGGGCTTTGCTAAAAAAAGACATTCATTCAAACAAGACAACAAGCCTTTTCAGTTTTCCATCCCACACACAGAAGCAGGGTGTGCGCTGACATTGACACATGGCAGCTGCAAGTCGATTCACATATGTTTTTGCATCTAATGGAGAGAGCTTTGTGAAAACACATTTGTCACAAGATGATCTTTCTCATTCTGAGATTGCTAAACTCAAGGATGAATGAGATTAATTTCTTTACTATGGGGATAAAAAATGCTATGCCTTGCTCCCAGTTGTCTCGGACAGAATGATTCTATAAAGACTTCTTATCAACATTAATTTTTTTTTTTCAAATGACGATAGCCATCTAAGAATGTCTTTTTTTGTCTTGTAATGAAAGGAGAAATGATCTGTAAGAAAGGTAATTCTATACATTACAACGATATTAAGGTGAATGATCTTGAAATGACAAATAATCAAGATTTATGGACTGAACATGGTCATTTTTGCAGTGAACACTGGTAGAATGTGATTCTAGTTTTACAGCCCATACATACCGGGAATTTACAAGCAAAAAAGCAAATAACGGCAAATAAAAAGCAAAGACCCAGCGTGATCCGTCTTCCAGAAACTGGAAATATCCTCAGCTCTGATTATCACTATGGAGGGACATTGTGCCACCTGTCATGTCAAATTATATCAAGAGCCGATGACTGTCAGCAGTGTTGGATGGAGGTTGGGCATTTCATCCTGTTAAAATCACATGTAAAATGTGAAATGCATTAAACTTTAAAACAAGGAGAAGCCACAGGAATGTATGTAATGTCACGCTGCAGCAGCCTAGATCCCAAAATTAATGTGGCAACACATGCTGCCCTACAACTCCTTGCCTGCAGGGTCACTGCAACACACACCACCCATCTGCTTCAACAAACATAATATCATCCCAGTGTAACACTGCTGTCTGTCAGGACTATCAGTGAGCTTTATTAAAGTCCACAGGGCACAGGTCCAGAGGTCCATTTTATTAATATCCATGTCCATATACATTATAGAAACAGAGAATATTACAGAATGAGAAACAGAGATCCCTTTCATAAATGCTCTTACAGGCAGCATAGACATTAACAGACACTGACAGAGTCAAGGTTAAGCAGCAGTATTAATAAAGAAAAGGAATTAAAAAAGTGATTTGTTCCCGGTCTTTGTTGATGGGCTCTGCAGCACCATATTATCTATTCAATTAGAGTACCTGGAGATAATTAGCAGCCTTGCTAAACATACGTTTATTGAGCAAGGGTAACATCGATTTAATTACCCCAGAGGAGCACAACAAAAGAGTAACTGAGATCCGTATGTGTAATTCAACTGCGTTCCAGTGGAAATGGAGTTATAGAGAGAAACAGTGACAGAGAGAGAGAGAGAGAGAGGGGGGGGGGGGGGGGGGGGGGGGGAGGGAGGGAGGAGAATGTGGAACACAAAGAGTCAAAAGAAAGCTCGCTCTCTTTTCAAAACATGACGTCACACATGGCACCAGTGTTCTCAGTTTGTTTTGGAAGGGGTCAGCACAGCATCAGAGAACAAAACATTTATACAGCATCCCTGGTTTGAGGGGGACAACTCTGATCTTGGGGAAATGTCAAACGAGATTGGGAATGTGAATGACAAAGTTGTGAAAGATGTAAAACTGGTAGCAGGGCCAAGCCGAAGTGCTGACAGGAATTGTTAAGTTAGGCAAGAATGGAATCACTTGGGTGCCTTACTAAGCAACTGTATCTGTGTTCCCATCAGGGTTAACATGACGATAAACCTTTATGCATTTACCAGTCACATTTTACTTAAGCAGGTTGAGCTTGAGCTGGTGGGCTGTGTACATTAGTATCTGTGTGTGTGTGTGTGTGTGTTGACATACTGTATATACTTTTTTTGCAACCCCACTCTTAGGCCGGAGCCACACCAGTAGTGTTGCGTGTGTGTCGCTGAGCTGCTGCGGCTCGCATGCGTGTGTTTGTCCACACCGCCAGCGTTGCTGCTGCGGCGATGCTACTGCCAGCCCCATCTTTCTACATTGAGTTTGCCTTTGATAATGGCCATCAATAGTAAAATGTTTGATTTAATTTCATTATAAATTTCATTTATATTTAGTTTAGACAGAGTTTGAAATGGATACAGGAAGTGTTGAGTTAAAAATATATATATTTTTTTTCATGTCTGTGACACATTCTACACATATAGACATTGAAACTAAAGGTGTAATGTTGCTGGTATGATGTCAATATGACTATCAACAGATCATTTTCACTGTCTACAGTGGCAATTTTAGACTTTTTTGACTGGGGTGGCCCAACTGATTCATTCAAGGGTGACATGAGGAAAACGCAACATCCGCAATAACAGAAATAGCCGCATAACAATATTTATAATGCCCCCCCCCCCCCCCCCCCCCATACACTAAAAGCACTGCAAGAAATTTGCACAAATCCAATACAGGAGCTAAACCATGACCTAACCATATAAACACCATATTCAGAGGATGAAACTACAAAGAAGGACAAACACCATATTCTCACGTCATCTTTTTTTATTTGAAGAAATTCAAATACAAATCAACAAGCACATGCCAACTAAATAATGAAAAGATCCTACTCCTACAAGGCTTTTTTTCAATAATGATTTACATTTAACTAGCTAGCTGTCTGGTGAGCTATGTAGTTCATTATCAAGCTAGCTGACGTTAGCTAGCTAGCTAGATAAATAGATTAGCTATCTTGCAACCTATCTTAGCTACCTTGCTAGATGGGCAGATAGCTAGACAGATAGCTAGCTAGATAACTTTGCTTGGTAGCAAGAGCAATAGTGTTGTAAACTATCTCACATACTAACAACCAATTACACATATAGAACTGCTGTTTCTTGGCTATATCAAAACGTGTACTTAAATTTTTGAAGTCAGTCCTGACTCCCGTGCTGATTTGAACCACCGAGTACATCAAGAAAAGTCCCGCCATCGACCTGGTTGAAGGCCAATCATAGACTAGGATTTTGGGTGGCAAACCAGGATGTCCCGTGCCTCCTGAAGCCCCCCTCTGGCCCTGCCCCTAATTGTCTGTTTTTGCTGAGAACCGCGTGCATCACGCGGAGAAAATAGGTGATACTCCAAATCTCTAGATGTGGGCTGAGTGGCTGCTCTAATCTGTTAAAATGGGCGCCAAAATGAAAATCGAGACGTTCCGCGACCGTCACGCACACGTGACGCAACTGGTGTGGCCCTGGCCTTATTTAGTCGTCACCACTTGGATACTATTGTCTCTCACTGTGACTCTCTCAAGTATCCTAGCATACCACAATGGCCTAAACACCTATTGGTAGATGGGCGTAAGTTGGCCGACGAAATTTGCAGGTGCTTTATGAGTAACAGAGTGCCTGACAACCCCTGCTGACATACCTACCCCTATCCCCAGTGGAACTGAACCAATTTGTTTCACCTCTGTGGGCTTCGGACCATCATCAGCTGATGACACAGCTGGGTTTGAAGCCAAGCCATACAGCTCAGCATGCACTCAAGTGTGTGCCTCAAACACTGAGCCACTCAGGAGCCTGAGACCTGAATATTTGTGAAAAGTTTGAAAAATTTCATATTGTTGTCTGCACAGCAGCAGTGTAATAAACCCCTTACCCAACGCTGAAGGCGCTGGTCCCGGCTTAACGAGCATCTGCCTTGGCTGTAACGACATGTCTCTGATTTTTAGATTCTTCTTTCTACTGAAATTCCTATTGCTGTGTGGATCACAAAGAGCGTTACGAGTTTGTCCAAAATCAAAGGTCTGATCCTCTGGCGCACAACCCAGCGCATGACCCCCTTTTTTTAAATGATCCTAATAAACAGAGGAAAGAACCTTGTGCTGACCAGAGGTTGGTTCCTGCATTTGTGTGAGTGTGTGTGTGTGCGCATGTGTGTTTGTGTGGCAGGGTCATTTGTGCTTAGTATGAGATTTCAGACTAAGGAGCAAGATGGCATTTTCTTTGAAACACATTTACAACATGGCTTTGGATAACCACAGGGTTCTTTTATTGTGTTTGGATTTCTAGCAGGTAATCACTCTATTTCTGTCACTCTTCTCCACACAAACCATTAGCGCTATTATCCCTCTGCATTCTTCCCACAGTCCTACAGAGCACTCCCCCGTCAGCGTGAGATCCCCCCCAGTAAACGAAAACAAATTGGCTTTAAAATATGCGTGCTGTTTAAAGTGCTCCGCGTGCGTCTGCCGTCGGTGTCACGGTGCTAAAATATGGATGGTGCCGTGGAGACGTCACGGTAACGAGCGAAACAGAGCGGCGGCTCGGGGTCGGATATGACTGCGGCTGTCTCCCAGTGCCACGCCGCGCCAAATCTGTCGCGCCGTGTGCTGGGGAGAGAGGAGGGGACGGGACTGCTCCGTCTGCATGCCCCCACCCCATTGCGGCGTCTGGAAATACCGAATGCATGAAATGGCACGGAAGCAGTGGCCGTCTTTTTGAAAACGGGGACATCGTTTATTCCTGCGTTTTCAGCATATTCCCTCACTGCCACCTCTCTCCCTGACATCTGACCTCACCTCCTCTTCATGTGTCGGCACAACTTCATAACAGTGCTGTCTGATGGCTTGGCAAGTGATGATGTATGAAAACGTTTTGTGTAGGAAAGATGAGAAGAAGAGAACAACGTAGGTCACATATGTCAAAAACAAGGCCTGCGGGCCAAATCAGGCCCACGCGCCATTCTATCTGGCCCGCGCAATGATTTGGATTTTCTACTAACTCTGGCCGGCTTCCGTATCGTCCACAACACGCTGCACTACAATCCCCAACATACACTGCAACGCGCTGGCCTTTAAACACCTGCATGCCACCCCTACTCGTCCCAACACTCCTCCCACCCACAATCAAATACACTCACGTGACAGTTGTTGCATGTCACAATCCCACACTAGACATGAACGTTCAGCCGTGCACGACTGTTGTATCTCGCATCAAAAATAACTGAGCCAGCCAGGTAGCCAAAAATGGCTAAAAAAAGTGCACAGTGAAGGTTTTCAAGACAGGTGGGAGATCGAGTACCAGTTTACTTACAATAGGGACAAACCTGTCTGACATGTTTAGGAAAATATAATCAATTATTAATATTGTAATGACTAGAGGAAATTCTTGCTAAATGTTTTCAGTAGCGTTAAGCTTCTCATATTTTTCAGTTAGCATTTGCTATATCAAATTATTGCTAATCACACCGGTGTGACCGTACGCGCAAAAGGTTTAAACATGCAGTAAACGAGGTAATTTAGCTTCCCCAATCCCCATGAACACTTGGATAAGCCTAATAGTGGCAAATCACACCGGTGTGACCATATGCGCGAAAGGGTGAAAAAAACTTGTCATTTTAACAGTGGATTTTCTTGAACTTTAAATATAATTCAACTGAAAAACAAATAACCCTAACCGCTACCCCCGATGTCATCGTCCATCGCGATGTTTCACTGTAGACATTGTCATAATTCGGTAGACATCGCCCAACCCTACTTATAACGATATGGATATATATATATATCTTGAGGGTTTCGGCAGCTCAGACCTTACTTAACCCCAGAGATTAATGAACTTGTAACAAAGAAAAGATGCCAGGTGTCTAGCTCAAGCAAATACGTAGATTCCATAGACCTACGGTTGGACAATTATTTGTATGTATTTTGATAATTGTTTTTTTTTTTTTTTAATATTACAAGTACAGCGTGCCTATATTTTGTTGTTGTTGGAGTTCTGAAATACTTATTATATTTTGATATAGCCTAATGATATATTTTGATCATACAATGACCAGTTTGGTAGCAGAATGGTATTTTTTTTTAAAAAGAACAAAACAAAACTATAGGCCATGTCTGGCCCGTGATTGTTTTAATATGGCCCCTTCAGTGATTGAGTTTGACACCCCTGACATAGGTAAACAATGGAGGAAAGGACTGAATTTTGCATACTTGATTTTTATGTGTGATCTTACGGGTTTTAGGTGTGCTCTCTGGGAAGCTGACGCGGCTTGTATTTCAAATAAAATACAATGGTGAAAGAAGGCCACAACCCGTTTCATTCGCCCGAGCAAACGACTGACCCGGGGTATCTTTAATCCCATCTAGGTTGCTAGATTCAGTGTGTGCGCAAAACACTTGATATGCGGTGATAGCCCGGCTTCTCTCGCTGCCACCTCCATGTTGCGTGCATTGTCGGTAACAACGGCGATACTTTGGTTTTTGCTTCGTTGTACAAGGCTGGTATTACAGACTGACTAAAGTGCTGGCGTGACGGGATGTTGTATTTGTGCTCTAGTGTGGTAGTAGTAGTAGGCGAACTCCTTCGTTGTCGACTACCGAGAATGGTCTCATGCCATTAGCGATAAACACTCCTATGGATCTGGTGATATCTTGTGCTCTTGCACACGCATGAGGCAACGGGGATGCAAAACTTTCTCCAAGAGAAGTTTGGCGTTTAAGCACTTTCTTTTTCACGTCCCCTGACCGGAGTTTATGGTTGTGGTGGCGTTGTAGCTGCTGTATCATATTCGTGGTATTAGCAGTAGTGTAGCTGATAGTTTTCCTACAGTGTTTGCAGACCGTCTTCATTTTGTCAGTTAATTTGTCGCCATTCTCCTGTTGAATGATTGGAAAGCCAAAATGTTGCCACACTTCTGATTTAAAGGAGGATGGCGCATCCTCAATTTCAATCTCAGCTCCAGCCACACTCATTACGTTTAACGCTGACGCTGCTAGTCTGCTACTGAAACCTCTTCTTTCTGTCTATGACTGAAACCTGTAAAACGTAAGAACGTGGAATGCCGGAAGCGTGACATATGACTTTGTGCACTGATAACACAAATAATGATACAGGTGACTACTTTCATTTTATATATTTATTTACTACCGCTGATGAATTGTAATGTAGTATTTGTTATATTTGGTGTTTGCATGCATTTGTATGTCTAAACATTTGAAATAAAATGAATGTTTAGTGATGACAATAATACAAAAATATAATTAGAGCTGATGATCAAAACCGTCCAATTTATACAATGCGTACCGTCACATTATTGCACCGCGATGTATCGTGCTACGATGAATCGTTACACCCCTACCTAACGGGCAACACATCTACAAATCCTTGAGTTACCGTCCCACCATGTTTGCCTGCGACTGATTTGTAAATTATTATTAGCATTTTTGATGTAGGTTCACTTTGTTTCAGACCACAAAATTGCACATGGGCCTGAATTCATCTTAGTCTGCTCGATATTGCGTGCTGACTCGGCTTTTGGTTGGTACTACTTTGCTTTCGCTAGAGCTCTGCTTGCTTGCTGTTTACATGCAGTGAAAGTTCTCTGGAGAATATGCTGGTTTGATGGATAATGCAGACACTCTATGGACTGACCTCTCCCATTTCTTGTATTAATTGCTTTCACCAAGAATCTGCAGTGGAAACAGAACATAGTGGAAAAACTCTTGTGTTTATCTTTTGATGACACATACTTTTGGAAATTAACATCGCATAAGGCAATCAGCTGAAGCACAACCAAAACCATCACTTTACCAGACCAGTTTGATGCCTTTAGTGTGTGTCCTTTTGAACTTGAATGCTTTAAATACTGCTCAAATTTTTGGTAGATCAAAATCATAAGCACACTGAGTTCATTTTCCCAGTTCTCCCAATTAAATGGGACAGTCCATCTCAGTTTAATTGTCTTCATTAAAATCCTGCTGTGATAACATTACTGTCAGTGTTCTACGAACAGCTCCAAACGAATCAAACTGTGCTTGAATCAAACAGTCAAAAAATCTAGGTGTGAAGTACACTAATATACTGATGTGAGAATAAATGATAATCCTAACTGCTACATCTGCCAGTCTCCAAGTATAAAAATAGCATGAAGGCCATAGGTCTCAGTCCAGCCAGCAGGTTATGTTAGATCAAAACTGGTTGAACCCAGTTGCAATATGAAGATGTTAAGTCTTCAGAAGGGAATGGAATATGTTGAGCGAATATGCCATCTTGGAACAGGTAGCTCATTCCACTACTGTGGGCCAAGACTGAGAATAAGAGAATTCTCGTCATGGGGCTTTCAAGAGGAAGGACTGACAGAGGACTGGTAGTGATAGAGCACAAGGCAGGAGTTAGCCTGTAGGGAGAGATGAGAGACAATAAGTAGGGACGGTGTGAATGGCAGCCCCCTTATGCCAGTGACAGACTTCTACAGCAGACATTGGCTGTAGGTAACCAGTAACCAGTGCAGTAACCAGCGCAGTGAAACTTCAGGAAACAGGACTTCAGGTAAACAAGGTAAACAATGAATATCTGTACTTTACATTCTGTCAGCACACTACCCATTTCTCACTCCACTAGGGGTCAAGTGATGCAGATGTGTATATGTAATCATATATCAACACTGAGTGAATCTTAGTGCAAATAAATATTTAGTTGCAATCAAGTGAACCTTAGTGCAAATAAATATTTAGTTGCAATCAAAATAAACATGTGAGTCATACAAGGAAAAATGAATCATAATTAAAATAAAAACCTCTTTACAATTCACAGAAATGCATTATCTCCACAGTGGACTGCTGCTCGCTGTCTTTAAGACAGTTATATATTGCCTGCGTTCATGAATTAGTAGATGCCTCACATAAAGCATCCAGTCATATTCCACGTGGCAACAGCAAACCGTAGAGCAAAATCTGCATTAAAATCAAAAATTTCCCCCTTCTTGTGTATCACATGTAACGAATATGTATCATGCTGGTGTAGGATGCAGCACATTACACAGGCAAACCGTATCAGACATGTGTAAAATCCAGTTTATTTCCCTATGTAGTGAATCAACCAAATGGTGTAAATTCCACATTGGGTGTAAAATTCGAAAATGGAGAAGGAAGAGGGAGGAGACCAGCAGGCTCCTTGGAGATTGAGAAGTGAAAAAACATTTTTGAAAATCCTTGGCCTAATTAGCTAGCCCAATTCACATTCTCCTTTGCAGTACGCGGCTTTGTCAGTAAGTATTTACATCTTATTTTTTCACCTTCATCCTTTCCTTGGTTTTTGGTGTGATGGTTTCGTGTGAAGAGGACCCATGGAAACAAGCTGCTCTTCCCTCTCAAGTCGAGTCCCTCTGGAAGTGTGCTTCCCCTCCTCCTCTGGATTGCTTTATCTGTTTTTCTTCCCCTCCTGGTGGACTGTTACCCCCTCTACCTCCTCCGTCTGTCAGACGCAGCCACATGTGGGCGGCAGCTGTGTAGACACAGCTGTGGAGGAGCAGGTGAAGTCACAGGGAAAACGGCGGAAATCGCGGGAGGACGGAACACAAATTAAGGATGCTAAGTGTTTGCAGAGCAAAGGGCCTGGAGCTGATCAAATCCAGCAGCGGGTCCTGGTGTTTGCAGAATTTCCTCCGCTGCCAAAACAAAGGAGCCTCCGTTCTGTGTTCATTACGCCCGGCGCTAAACGAGCCACACAGTGAGGGAGGCAAACCCTGTTCTTTCTGTGCTGGGAAGAGCAGTAAATACTAACAGTGCCAAAATGAAAACTGTGTCCATCAGCAGACTTCATACAGAGCCCGAACCCCAGCACATGGAGATGGTCTCACCTTCGCTTAATTTTATGTTCCCTCTCGAACACTAGCAGAAGGTGACATTTCACTCATTAACCAGAGCTAAAAACAATTAAACACAGTGAGCACAGAGGCTGCAGAACCCATAATGGAACATGCATCGTAGACATCCGCCATTATTAATCATGTTATTGATTCTGTAAATTGGAATGGTTTGTACTCTGCAGATGACCTGCGCACATTGTGTGGGAAGGGTGGGAACTCTCAGGGGGCACTGACAGAGGGAGATGTGTGTGAGATATGGGATCTCCGAGAGCGGCTAGGAGTGGTGAAAGGGGCTGAAGCTGAGATGTGGAGAGCGATGACTCTGGCAGCGAGCTTCACCACACTCATTAATTCCCATCTGTTTTTTTTTTCTCTGAGAGAGCGATGAAGCTCAAGAGATGTGTGAACATTGATCTCTCGACTAGGGGGTTTCAGAGTTTTGTACAGAATGCTTTTTTTTTTTCAGAAATAGACACTTAATAAAAACAGCAGAAGCGGCAAGAGGAACGCGCTGTGAGAAGGAAAGGGACAAATAAAGAAATACCTTTGGGTTTCTAGCTACACTAGAATGAGAGAGTGATACACTCCGTACCAATGGAGAGGATAACAGAAGGAAATGAGGAAAACACAGGACACAAGATGTAAGATTAGGTTGGGGTGGGCATTCATACAGAGTACCCAAAGGGTATGATGCAATTTCATAGCAAACCTGTGAATTAGAAAGAGAAGAGAAAACCATTTGTGGTGAAGGGATAGGTTTAAAAATGGAAAGCAAACAGAAAATCCAGAGAGCAGGGAAGAGAAGATAGGGATGGATGTAAAAAACAGCAATGAGCAGAGGGACAACCTTTCCTGGAGACTAGAGCAGAAGGACAAACTTTCCTGGAGATGAGAAAAGAGAACCAAACAATAGCTGAAAAGGTATTAAAAGATCTGCAGTATCACAAGCAGTGAGGACATCAAGACAAATTAAGCCAAATGTTGGTACTTCCCCTGCTGCAGGGAGCCTATAAATGTTTTAGACATAGCGGCTTCTATAGAGAGGAAAGGAACTGATACTTAGACTGGAGAGGATCAAGTATCAGTGCCTGGAAAGGATTCTAGAGAATCAGGCAGACAGCTCACTCAGACGTTAGAGGAGAAAAAACAGTAAAGAGGGTAATTTAGCAGGTGTGCGGGAGCAGAATTGCGTATTTCTGTGAAGAGATACAACGCGATGCATATATTTATGAGAGTGGAAACAGAGCAGGAATTCAGGGCAGACTTGAAACAGATGAATATGCACGCAGATCCTGTATATGACAATTTAAGATGGACAAACACAGAGTTACCTGCATAATTATTTTCACTTTTAAACTATCCTATATATAAATGGCATATGCATGGCTTTAACTGCTAGAATACTCCTGTTTTGAAGAACTGGTGAAAGGGGTGTGACAGATTCCCATTGTTTTATTTCAATGTCACAGGAAGGACCCACAGGAGTGTGTGGTGGGCAGGATCCCTCATTCTTCTTTATGGCTGTGGCAATCCTGTCATGCAGTACATGATATGTATGGGGTATCATTCCCCCACAGACAAGGCGATGGGTCAAACCATTTCACTCAAACTGCCCTTGAGAACTGAGCAGTAATTAAACGGTCAGTCATCCAACCTGAATATGAACATTTGAGAAGATAAAAACGTTCTTGTCCAGCCCACAGAGGCTGTTTTCTAAAAGACAGTCGGTGACCTTTACGTACCCGGAATGTCTTTTCTTGCCAGACTTTCCGAGTCAGGAGGTGTGCATTTTTTTTTTTTTTTTTGCTCTATTTTTAAGATGTTAGTTCATTTCATCACTTTATATGGCAGCCCTATTATGAACATTAGATGGGTAAAGGGAAACAAAATCTGAATATACAATTTCATCACCTTCCCTGTCAGTTTCACATTAGCTCCTGTCAGAGCCGTGTCGGGTGCAGAGACAGAGAATAGAGGTAGACAGTGCAAGTGCGGTGTAATTGAATGCATTACTGACTCTTGTCAATCTGTGATAGTCACTGAGCTAGCTCAGTTAAACATCACATTGGCTCTAATTGCAGCATTGGGGCTCAATAACACAGCGTGGGTTGGTGGTATGAAAAAGAGGGGAGGGGCGGGGGTGTGGTGGTGGTGGCGGGGGGGTTCGCCTATGTGAATGGAGGCGCTGACAGAATCCACAGGTGGAGTGACAGGTGAGGGAAATGACAGAGCGGACCCTTTTTCTTCCTGTTTCCTCCGGCCATTTCATTACTGTGTCATTTTCACCATCTGCAGCTGCCTCTCACCATTGTGCGTTCTAATGACATGCAAATGCTGTCCAGGGTGGCCATTATCATATCACAGCTGAACTAGAAAACACAAGAAACTGGGCCGGAAAGTTTGTCTCCGCCTGCATTAGCGCAGTGTGCGCTATGCTACATAAAAAGAGTCTGAATGTTCTACTTAAACCTTTTCATGCATA
Source organism: Megalops cyprinoides (assembly GCF_013368585.1). Classification (NCBI taxonomy): domain Eukaryota; kingdom Metazoa; phylum Chordata; class Actinopteri; order Elopiformes; family Megalopidae; genus Megalops; species Megalops cyprinoides. The sequence continues at coordinate 40,528,131 of NC_050586.1, forward strand.
AAAAGTTAACGAGGGGATATAAGAAGAAGTGAGGATGCCACTGTGCAGTTTAATAGTCCTGCGGGCCACAAGTTTCCACAGTGAAAGAAATGGTAACTTTCTTTGGCTTTGATGCAAACAACATGCCTCCCTTCTTGTTTTTTATTATTATTATTTTTTTTATAAATCCTTTTCATTCTCAGCTTTCATAATAAAAAAATGGTGTTCACTTTGAAAAGAGTGCAGTTAAGAGGGAACAGTTCCTTTGAGTGAAAATGCAAAAGTTGGATGTTCAAAAACAATTGCGGGATACATTTATTTTCACTTTGTTATTGCACTGTTGCTGCACACCCTCAGACTTGAAAACTAGATAAATACTGGTATTATAAACTAGAAAATAACAGCTAGTATGAAAATATAATAATTGACACATGTCTGGACACAGTACATTTATGCGTAAGAGTCACCCTACCACAGAGACAGCTGTAGAACAAGCCATGAAGCAAGGCATGAAGTGTAGGGTAGCCTGATTGCAAGCATGCTAGCTCCAACAGCAGTTACAGATTCTTCCTAGCCAGTTAGCTATCCTGTTCAGGCAGCTAACATTATTAGTTTGACACTTATAAAATGACTGATATATTCAGGAAAAAAAGGTCAAATCCATCAAGCAAAGTAGCTAGTCACCTGACTAGCAAACTTACTTCTTTGAAAGTTCTAGGAAAAACCTGATCTGCCAATGGAAATTTCCTAAAATCTTACCTAGGATATGCTGGTAATGGCGTCTGTTTCAAGGCGAGCTCTTAGACAGCCTTGTTGTGTCAGCTGACAGCTCTCTCCCCCATCAGCACAGACAGGTGGCACAGAGAGTATGCTGGAAGCTGCATGGTTGAGTGAAGACAAGTCAGTGTAGTCGGGGAGTGCTCCAATATTCCTGGGAAACCACTGTCTGCCTTCCTTGGAAGTGCAGCCCCACTTAAGCATGGAACTTGTTTATTAAATGAGCCTCTCACTAGGACAAGAAATTCCCAGCAGACTGAAATGAATTATAAGAGTATTTATTAGTGAAGAGGTTCAGCATGACATGACAGGGAAGCAGTTCTGCTGGTATCTTAGGCTTGACCTGGAGTCCACCCCCCCAGGGAGGCAACCACATCAGCACGGCCCTAGAAAAGCCCCACCTATGAACCTTTTGGAGCAGATGGAGTTGGTACTGGTCGAAGGGCGAAGACAGCAGAACTCTGGATCCAACAGGGTAGAGGGTCAGAGCCAGGACAGAGACCTAGAGGTATGAAGAGAGGAGCAAAAGGTGGAGATAGGAGAGAAGGGGGGATAAGCAGACAGCTGACACAATAGGAAGGAGAGGTTACTAGGTGGTTTATATACAACATTTACTGGTTTGAACTGGTTTGGAGAGAGTAGGTATGGACGTAGGAATTTTCTGTCCTTATTTAATATGTTTAATAAGTGTTATTAAACTTCCATTTACATCACATGGAAGCATAAAAGGGTTCCCAGTTTCATCAGCAGAGAACACTGAATACTGTAGAAACACTTATGAATCAAAAGTTTTATTTAACCTGAGAAAATTATTTTTCCTTACGAAGGACAAAACTTGAGTGAAGATTGGACAAAGGATATATAGACCTGTCTTTTAGAAATCTCTGCATTTTCCTCTAAGAATTAGATTAAGCTGAAAACAAAGGGGCTTGCATATTATAAACTAGGGTGTCCAGGGCTCCTCAAGGGTTCCGAACAAATGCAGTGTAAACAAATGCAGTATGTTATGAAAGAATGATTTATTGCCTTCAAGAGGAAACTCAAGACAATAAATCTTGAAATAAGGCACAACAGCGACAAAAAATTCAAAATCGTACACACTTTACAATACAGCATAAAGGCTACACCGCGTTCAGTAAACATATACACAATGTGCACCTCTGACATCACCCTGCTAATATAAGAAAATGTAAAGGAGAGGGCCATGGGAGTGGTGACAAAATACAAAGCACTGTTTGTTCTTATGTATTTCAGTCTGCTTCTGTTGATATTAGTCATCATTTTAAACATGTGCCCACACAGAATAACAACATAAATAATCTGTGTCCTTTGCTGCCAAGTTGAAATTCCAGTAAATCTGCTCTCCATCTTCATCATACTGTTGTTATTATCAAAGACTGACAGGCATCCCGCTGACTTAAGTCTTTGATGTTCTTTCTCCTGAGGATTTTGTCATTAGTGCCAGTGAGCGATATAGCGACCCCTGTGGTTTTGACAGAGACTCATATGGTCAGTGTGGGCTGCAGATTAAGTTACAGCACTCCGACAAGGCCCTCGGAGCTGTCTGTGGGCCCGGGGTTAGAGGTCACACTCTGAGGGACAGGCTGGGGACGGAATTTGTCTTCTTATTTGATTTAATGCAGCCCTAATGGGAGAAATGTCTTTGCACCTGTCAGACAGTACCAGAAACAGACGACTAGATTGCACCCGACTACGGTTATGTTATTAATGTGACTCGGATGTCTGTTTGTCTCACCATACAATGCAGAGTGAAATGGACATTTTCAGTCTGGAAAGTGAGAATGGAGAGTTTGGCACACTTCAAATTAAAGTCCTCAAGTAAATATTTGCAGGATTTGCATGGTCTTGGATATCAACAAGATACAGAAAATGAAAAGAACAGTATCCAGGTCTAGAAATGATATGGACTTTTACTTAGTTTTCAAGAAGCCACAATGTGATAGTTAGCAGTCCTTTACCCCCTGGAAACAAGGAAATGAAGGACAGAAGGTTGCATGAAATAAGGGTCCTGATCTCAGGTTTATTTCGAATGTTATAATTGTAGCTAGTGGTTACTTCACAAGAAGTTGCTAATTGCTTACAGGGATAATTTTATTGCCTCTGTTCACAGCATTACACAGGCCGCCTGGGGCCTCCGTGCATTTGACCTTCGATCATGTGCATGTGACGAGAGAAGAAGAGACAGAAATGACTCGTTAGCTAATTGCGTTGACATGCTCTGGTTGTCATCACGCGTGAGTTTAAAGCAGGATCTGTGTAGATTCAGTGATCTTAATATTGTATGGCTGCATCAGTCTGGTCATCAGATTTTTCTCATCCTGGTGACAGCTGACAGATGATCTGTGCAGCACCTACCCTGAAACAGATGCCAGAACAAAAAAAAACATTTCTGTGTTAACTTCCGTTAGCCACCTGACTGAGTGATCATAACAAAGTATAAAAATCTGAAAAGCTAGCTTGCTGTATTTAACTAAGTACTGTATTTAAAAGCACAGAACATTTAAACTTATCCCTGGTGTATAAGTTTCAGTAAAATGAAAAAAGTTTCACAAATGCAAAATGATCATGAGTAATATCTATGTATATGTAACCCTCGTTCAGTTAAAGGTTGGGCCCTGAGTTTGTGTCTCTTTTAACAAATTCTCTAGCTCGAACTCCAAGAATGACCACGACTAGTTTTTATAACCAATCTCCTTTACTGGCCCCATAAAGTAAACATAAAATACATCAATAAAATGAAATCAATCTTATTGAATAAATTGCAACTCAACTTTGCTTCACTGTTTAACAGGGTCTCCCACAACAAGTACCCCCTTTTCCCTTTTTTTTGCAGAACTTGTGGACTTGTGAACAAAAAACTAAAACCCAACCACACAGATCGCCATGTAATATCAAAATAAAATGTCAATGCTACAGCATTATTGGTGATACAGACTGTACCCCCTATTCAACCCCAAAACAACACAGAATGTAGACCTTATGAACTTTGCGATATATGTGCATGTGCAGCTTCCTGTCCTGTTACAATTACCAAACACAGGGTGTATGTCTATACAGTTCACTTAGCCAGTGGTAAGGAGATTAGAAAAAAAAAACAGTTCATTCCCTCATTCGAACACACAACGAGCAATTTTGCTTATCTCTAATCCTATGCCAGCAAATTATCTAAACTAGCTTTAAACCCAAACAGAACTGTTTCAGGCCTGTTTGATATGGACGCGCTTGGTAGGAAAATGTCCTCTTCACTCGTGTGCAGTCAGTCACGCAAAACTGTCACACTCCCTCAGCGTGTCAATAGTTGAATCTCTAGCACGGTGTCTCTCTCTGAGCTCGTTACAGTTCTTTTGCCAGTCTTTGTAGTTTCGTTGCGCTAACTTCACCCTATGAACTGCAGACTCATAAAAGTCAGTTTCTGAACTCTTACAAATTGCACTTCTGCTCGTTTACATTACTCCCCTCTCTTTTTCTCTAGTCCCCGTTACCCCTTCCACTCTGACCTCTAACACATTCACCGATTGGCTGAAATTAACCAATGGCATAATTTCTCATCCTACAATGAAATATTTCAGAGACAATAAACCAAATAATATTTTACTGCAATTGTGAGAATTGTAAGTGTAAACAAATAAAATATTAAATAACAGAAAAGTAACACTGTATACCCATCGAGTTATATATACACTATGTAACACTATGACAAAGTTTTTAAAAATAGTTTTGGCTGCCTACTGCCTTACCATCACCAGCTCCAGCATTTGGACAAACAAAAAGTTGTGGTTGAAGCCTTCTGTACGCTGACACTCACAGATATTCAATGTCAAGATTGTTTTTTCCTTATTGGCAGGTTCCCCAGAAGGACAGGGTGGAAGCCACACAAACAATCAGTACAGCTTCCTGAAAAAGACATTGCCGGAGGGAGTCTGTTGTTTGCTCATTCGGACCAATGTGTGTTAACCTGCCTGAGCTTCCTGCTCTCTCTTAGGACACCCCTCCCCCCAGCTCCTACAACGTGCACGAGTCCTTCGAGAGGACACACGGGCGCAGCCGCTACGTGGCGCCCCGAAACGCGGGGGCGAGGAAACGACAGGGCTCCTTCCTGAGCGCTGCCCCCCGAAGCTCCTCCTTCCAGCAGTTTGACCTCGACATCCCAGGTAAAGAGCACCCCGAAAGAGCTGGTGCACATTACCCTGCTAGTTCCAGGGATCGTGCCTTAGTTTTTGGGTGCCATTAAAGGCCCTTCCAGGCTCATTGCATATGTTTTACAGTGAGCTGTAAGTAGGTTATAGTTTAATATTTGGGGATTTGTTTTAGCTTTATTGCACCTCATTCTAAATAACTATAGATTAAATAAGAAAAACTAATTCTGAAATGGTCAACGGATGTTGGAAAAAGCCTGTTAACATGCATAGTGGCGAACTGATGAGGAAACTGTGGCCACAACAGAAAGCAATAAGGAAGCAGAGATAAACACTTAGCCCTCAAACCTTTACTACTGAGTACTGGTTGGAGAAAATCACACACAATTTAATGACAGAGTTGATAAATATATTTTGTTGGATATGAATGTATTGATAAATAGTCTTGGTACAAGTTTATGTAATGTTAGACCTTGAAACTGTCTGTGGAATTAAGCTTAAGGGTACAGAAATCTTCATTTGGCAGGATGGAGCTGTAGAGAGATGTTCCATCGGCAGATAATGAAGTTTTCAGTAACATTTGCTATACTCCAGTTAATCCCAAAAAGGGTTTTTACTATTAAACATATTTATATTACGTAAATCTTGCAAGATTCTTTGTGACCACTGTGATGCCATTGTGTCTAGGACTCCATTGTCAAACATCCAACCATTGCTCATGGGTGACTTGGGAACCGTTCTCCCTTTTTCAAGTTTAATGGTTTTGAGAGTGATATCATTCTATATGGGGCATGCTTGCTATCACTCTGATCAGAACTGTGATGCTTGACCATTCAAGCATTTTTATTGCATTGTGTAAACTCACCTAATATCAAGACCCAGGGTACCCAGGCAATTTCCCTGTGCACTTAAGCAAATATTTACACCAATAAAATCTCACCTCAAAAATGTTGTTTCAAAGTGGTTAAATTAATGACTTCTTTGGATAATTTATACCGTCCCCTGTGACTGAGCCTCTGCCCAGCCCTTAACAATAGCTAGATTTGCATATAAATAGATCTGGCTGTTTGCGAAGCGTGTTCTCAAACATACCACTGGCTCCATTCCACCAATATTTAATTTGCATTTTTGAATATGTGTCGTATGTATTACATCCGCCCCCTTTTCTGCAATTTATGTCACGTTGATTAAAACACATTTAACAATTCAGCATTTTTGGATAGGTACCCCCAACCCCTTCTCCACCCTCACCCCAACTCCCCCACCCTAGAAAAAATGGTACCTATCATGTTGGCCCAGGCAACCGTCTTGCAGGTGAAATGGTAATGTGGGGAGTGCAGCAGAACTTGAAATGCAATCAGATTTTCTGTGGTGGTAAGCAGCTCCTGCCGTACCCTGCGGTCAGGTGTGCACTCAGCTCTCGCTCAGGGAAACGTTGCGTGAGACCCCTCCGGGCTTACCCGCCCATCACTCCCTCTCCCTCCAGTGTAATGGCGCGTCGTCAACCCCCCCCCCCCCCCCTCACCTCGCAATGCAAATGTCATGTTCCCAGAGGAGGTGCGGCATAATTAAACGGTTCCCCTCGCCCCTCGTGTTTTTTCGTCCCCCGCGCGCACGCGAGGCATCTGTTTCCACGCGCCGGTGACAGATGGAGACGGATACGTCTGTGTCGGGCCGGGTGCTCCGAGCGCCGGTACTAACCGTCACTCTTGTGTGTGTCTCCTGTTTGGCTGTGGGAAAGGTGGCCGTGGAACGGGGGCAGAGAGAGCTCATAATGGAATGTGTCTTCCTCAGGCCCCGGACACTACAGCCCTGCCGTCAAGTCCAGCCCCAAGATGGCCCTGATTGTATCCCAAGAGGACCGCTTTAAAGACCCTAAAGAGACCACGCCTGGCCCAGCTGCATACGAGGTGATTAACAATACACAACATAGCATTCACTATTCTCTTGATAAAGGGTGAGAGTAGACACATGAAAGCAGTGCACACCACTCAGTAAAGCTACCAGTTTCCTCCATACTGTGAGTGTAGGTGTCCCTGTGCAGTACTATGCTTTCCATTCAATGACTCAGTAGTGCATTTATATAGATTTAGTGTCTCATTAATGAAAAAAATACACGGTTCACAGTAGCACATAAGGATAAAAAAGACAATATAGACAGAGTGCTTTGCTAGCATTTGTTTGAAACCTCAGGGGAATTTCTAGGGCTCCTCCCTAATGCGGGAATCAGAGTTCCAGCAGTGGTGTTTCTCTGTGATACTGTTGTCTGAGAAATTTCCTTTATCAAACTCTGTGAAGTGTTTTATATGGTTTTCTACCCCCCGTCCTTCAATGTTAATGGGCTAAGCTGCATTAAACATTATAGTAGAGAGCCCTATAGAGGGACTGGACCGCATTGATAGGTAGCAATGCTGCTCGTTGCTGGTAATTGTTCAGTAACAGCGAATCAGTTCGACACTGGCGTTGTGGAGCAGAAGTGTGTGACGCGTAACGTATGGGCGAGAGTAACCACCATGATGTAATAACAGTAAATCTGTTTGAGTACAAGTATAATGGGCGAACTGTAGGCATGGGCACTGTTTTGTGGAGTGATAGCTGTGCACTAGATCACTAATGGGGCCCCATTTACTGAGGAGCACGAAGTCACCTTGGAGATAATGGGGCAGAGAGACTGAGAGAGGAGGTAATGAAGAGATGTCTTTGTGTGTGTGTGTGTGTGCGTGTGTGCATGCGTGCGTGCACATGCGCGCAAGTGTGTGTGTCTGATATTGTTCCTTCTGGAGGGAGTGTGTGTCAGAGAATGTATGAGTTTACATGTGAGTAGCATGTATGTATGTGTGTGTGCTTGTGGAATTTGACATGCGTAACAAAAGAAAATTAAAAGGGGACACAGCTAGGCATTGTTGACTACCTTGGATTCAATAAGTGTGACATCAGAAGGATGCAGGCACAGGCGGAATGCGATTTGAGCTAAATTAGCCCATTGTCAACCAGCCCATAGAGCCTCTTAAGTTTCCACAGAACCTTGTTGACATACAGCTGTTGTAGCCCTTATAAGTTATTATACTATTTATTTTTTATGTTGTACATAGCTCCAGCATGATTATTAAATATCAGTGAATTAGACCTTACAAGGAATGGATGATGGTGAAACTATGAAAAAAGATATAATACTTATGAGTCAAAACAAGACCAGCAAGTATAGAATTAATTTAGCCGGTGCAATAACCGGTATACACAGAGTGAATACACAGGCAAAGGTTCAGCGTAGTTGGGTGTTGATAAGAATCCCAAAAGAATTCCAATGATTCTTCAAAGGGAATACAAGGTCTTCCTAACTGCTGCCTACACTCTCAGTGACTTCATGTGATGAATCATACCGTGAGGTACTGTCTGAATGAATCAGAGATACTGGCTCAAGTGCAATAGAAAAGAAAAAAATACAAAAAAATAAGCAATTAGCCTTTTTCTCTCTACTACAGTTCTCGTCATAATTATTATTTCACAAGAGCAATGCATTAAATGTAATGATAACTATATTGAATTTGACTTTTAGGTATACTTAATTTGCCCTTTTCTTTCTGTTACTATTTATATAACACAGTGTCTCCTTAATCCATTTTTAATGCGTGCAGCATTATCTTATATTCAAATTCACCCAAACTCTACCTCTCTATTAAGAAATATAATGAGTATTTTTTTTTCTTTAATTCTTCTCTCAGATTTAGATCAACATGTCAGCAGTTAAATTCTGTTTGTTTAACATCCCAACCACCTAAGCTATGTATTATAAAAAAAAAAAAAACATGCCATAGCCCATAATGTTAAGTTAAATAACACATCAGTTTCATAGCACATAGATACCTGTATATTATCACTTTATTTGGATTTGGTGGGATAACAGTACCCCTCACCAAACTTCGTTCTTATACTGGAGTTCTTATCGGTAGGTGGGAGCAATGCACCTTGTGTCCTCCTTTTTGTCAAAAGGAGGGAATGCTTAGCTCTTATCTGGTTAAAGGCAAATACAACACAAGCTTTTAGCTTGACAAAATAAAAACAAAATAAAACGTGTGGAAGATTTAATTGGCTGGTAGGAAACTGACATTGGTTAAGTTTACAAAAATACGTGATGTTGACTCCAGTATAGCCTTTACAAGTTTGCTATAAGTTTGAAACTGTTTGTGTGAACCATTTGTATGTGCATGTGGAATTCAGCCATCAGCTTAATGAGGTAAACATCAACATGTGTCACGTGTGTACAAGCTATAATGGCTGCCCCTATGAAAATGTAAAAGCTGTGATTAAAATTCTGGCCAGTGAAAAACCTTTAGCCAAAATCGCATTCAGCATTGGGTTATACAAGCCGCGTTTACCAGATGGGCTGCCAACAACCACTGAACAATGACCACTCAACCGCCAGCACATGTCTCAAGACAAGTTGTTTCCTTTAGAACCATGACAGCAGAAATCTGATGTCTGATGATTTGATGTATTCATAGAGACCTGCCATAAGCAAAGGAAGCATGGTGAGTGGAACGAGTGACTCCATGAGTACTGCAGTTGTTTTGCTCTATGCTTTGCATCGTAATACTTGGCATGTGGAGGTGGTGTTAAATATTGTAACCCCCTGATTTCAAAACTCATCAGTCCTAATTCTGCAGCAGCCAGCTCATGTAGTGTAACAATTATATTGCTGTAGTGTATAACTATGTTTGTTCTTACTTCGCTCTATTGTACATACACATATACTACACACACACACACTTTCAGGCCTTAATTCCAAATGATATGTTTGGTGCAAAGCCAGCACAGCCCATCAGCCTACTGTCAAGCATGGTGGTGGTAGCATCACGCTATGGGGCTGTTTCTCTTCAGCAGGGACAGGAACTCCGGTGAGAACAGAGGAAAGAATGAATAGTGCAAAATACAAAAAGATTTTAGGGAAAAACCTGCTACCCTGCAAAAGAACTGAAGGGATAAGTGAAGAATTTCACTTATCAGCATGACAATGACCCAAAGCACAGAGCCAAACCCACAGTGGAATGGCTGAAAAAAAGGAAGATCAATGACCTGGAATGGCCCAGTCAGAGCCCTGAACTCAACGCCATTGAAAATCTTTGAAAAACTGACCTGAAGACAGCTGTTCATAATCGGTCCCCTCTCAATTTGTTGCTCTCAAAGTGAACTTACCCAAACAGACTCACCGCAAAGAGGTGAGCAAAAGCAAAAATGAAGGAAAATGTGCACCCAGTCTGCACAGTAATAAAATTAGTCTTTGCACCCAAAATGACATTAGCTAAGCTTGCTAGCAAATAAATTTATTCATTAGTTACAAGTGTATCTATATGAAGATTGTACCCCCAATTTAAGCTTAAGTCTCTGCTCACATACTGTGCTGCAAGTCTTTTGTATTGTATTTTGAATAATTGAAAAAACATTTTAATGTTGCTCATAATGAAATGAATGAACTATAATAACTAATGAAACTAGCTCACCAGCTCAGTATGAATGATATCTGTCATAACTGCAAAGTGGTGTGTCTGTGGTTTGGAAAACGCACAAATATGTTAGGCAAAAAGTATCTGTCAGTATATCTGGGGTTATGGTGAAAATCTGACAAAAACAAAAGATGGAGGCTGTTTTTTTGGCTGCCCTCTTCACTGTGTACCTAACCCATGCGTTATGGTTCATTTATAACTGAGCAGGACTTGGTGGAGGCGAAGCTGCAGTCTTGATCCGGTAGCACCTCTGTGTGTAGACCCCGCCCGACCCTGGTAAGACTCGCTGGATTTGGAAGCCTCCCTCAGCCCCGCCGTAAGACCTAGCAGGTGTAATTAGCACAGAACAGAGTTGTCAGTCCTGGAGTTCATGCCGCACCATCAGTGTCAGAACGGGAGTTGTTAGTTTGATGAACTCTTGCTGGAGAAGAAGCACCCCAGCTAGGAGTCAGACCTTAATTACTGTTAAAGTACATTAGAGAGCGGCTCCCCTCACTATTCATGCTCCAAACACATTAATACAGGGAGGGGGTTGGGGGTGGATGTGTCTCTCTCCCTCTGCCGTCTCTCCCAAGACTTCACTTTGAAGTGCTTATCCAGAAGAGCGCCCGCCTTTTAAAAACACTGGATCCCATCAGTGCCCCCTGAATTTCTAATTGAACTGTTATCTGTACAATGCAGGGGTTATTAAGTCTAGTCTAGTGTTGTTTATTTAAAAAAAACATAGCAGTTTGTTTAGATGGAGATTAAATTAATTGGATATGTCTGCATTTATTTAAGATAATCCTCCATAAAATGCTATTATGTAAGCAATTATTGAATATGTTATTGAGTTAAATTTTCGTAAAGGTGCAGTGGGTGGGGGCTGTGGAGTAACCTGCGCTGGCTGCTGCCGCCGCTGTTTATGGTGCAGGCTTTATGTAGGGAGTAGACGGCAGCACGGCGTTCTCTGCAGTCTGGCGCGAGGGCAGCACCTCCAGAGCCTTCTTACTTCTCACGATATCCAGACCCCTGCATTTATTCAGCTAGAGCTGGAAAAGAATGGGAGCAGCCAATGAGAGGTCAGATTCCCCCACTTAATTACAGTGACCTCACTTTGCATGCGCATGTCCCCTGCCTTCTGGCCGGGGATGGAGGGGCTGCCGGGACAGGCGCCCATGTTCACACACCGTCTATCCCTCTCTCTTACTTCTTTATTTTCCCTCCATGCCCCTCAGTCCCCGCATTTTCACAGTGCCCTGCACGAAGCTCGGCTTGTGTAGGGCATCGTTTAATCACCCCTGTGCCCACCTGTAGTGTTGAGTCCCTGGGTGTCCCATTATCATGCACGGTGAACCTGGGGCACCCTGACCTCCAACGAGCGAGGGAAGCTTAGTGCTGAAGCCACGCTAACAGATCGATAATCATCTGAACACCAAGCCAATTCCAGCTGTTGAAGGAAGCATACAAATTTAAGAGTGTGGGTTGGCTCAGAATACAAATGGAAGTGCGATTTTGTTTTTGCACTCTAGGATTTGTGAGGTGATTCTCAGACAAGGTTGGGTTTTGAAGTCTTCTTAGGATTCCCCTTTTTAATTTTAGTGGCCATTGTATGTTCACATTGAATAGCACCATCAGGGCAGCAGGTGGTGCAGTAGATTGAGTCCTGGATGTTGAGCCTGAGGGTTATGGGTTCATATCAGAGGTGTGGCATTTTTGTAAAGCAAATTCTTCATACCTCAATGGCACTAGAATATATACAGTTTTCATAAGTGGGTTACATAATGGCAAGCACTGAAGGTCACCCTGGATGAGAACCTCTCATCAAATGAATAAAAATTTCACATAAATAAATGCGCTATGAATCAATAACAGTTTACACTTAATACTACAAAGGACTGGAGATGATCTGTTGATAACTCTGAAAGGATTACTGTAATGTGTGTTCTCTGTTACTCCAAAAGGAATCAACTCAAATCAGCTGGGCAAGATAAAGTTCAAGTGATGTATATCTTATTGAAAAAATATCTTAAGGGTCTACACAAATAAACATACATATTAAACAATTCTGAATACTGGGTATTTAAAGCATGATATAAAAGAAAAAATAGATACCATTTTCCACTTATTAAATCTGAGAGATTTACAGAATTAAATCTAAGAAAATTCTCTGAATTACTGAGGAGAAACTGCATTAAATAGCATTAAATGGTATGAGACACAGCACTTACAACTAAATGCCTTACATGCATTTTACTTAAACACTTGTAATCACATAGGATACAAAATTGTATACATACTGTATATATGTATACACTGATGAGCCAAAACATTATGACCACTCACAGGTGAACGGAATAACATTGATCATCTCCAAACAAGGGCACATGTCAAGGTCTGCACAGATGGTAAGCGAACAATGGCCAGACGACTGGGTCAGAGCATCTCTGAAACAGCAAGGCTTGTGGAGTGCTCCCAGTCAGCAGTGGTGAGTACCTACCGACAGTGGTCCGAAGAGGGAAAAACCACAAACCGGCGACAGGGTGTTTGGCCCCCAAGGCTCATTGATGCACGGGGGCAACGAAGGCTATCCCGTCTGGTCCGAACCGACAGAAAGTCTACTGTGGCACAAGTCACAGAAAATTTTAATGATGGTTACGGGAGGAATGTGTCACAACAAACAGTGCATTGCACCCTGCTGCGTATGGGGCTGCATAGCCACAGACCGGTCAGAGTCCCCATGATGACCCCTGTCCACCGTTGAAAGCACCTACAATGAGCACGCAAGCGTTGGAACTGGACCTTGGAGCAGTGGAAGAGGATGGTCTGGTCTGATGAGTCCCGTTTTCTTTTAGATGGTGTGGATGGCCATATACGTGTGCACCGTTTACCTGGGAAACTGATAGTACCAGGATCCACTGTGGGAAGATGACAAGCTGGCGGAGGGAGTGTGATGCTCTGGGCAATGTTCTGCTGGGAAACCCTGGGTCCGGCCATTCAAATGGACGTCAATTTGACACGTGCGACCTACCTAAACGTCGTTGCAGACCAGGTACATCCCTTCATGGCAATGGTATTCCCTGATGGCAGTGGCCTCTTTCAGCAGGATAATGCACCCTGCCACACTGCACACATTGTTTGGGAATATTTTGAGGAACATGATGAAGTGTTCAAGGTGTTGCCTTGGCCTCCAAATTCTCCAGATCTCAATCTGATTGAGCATCTGTGGGACGTGCTGGACCGACAAGTCTGATTCATGGCGGCTCCATCTCGCAACTTACAGAACTTGGATCTGCTGCTACTGTTTTGGTGCCAGATACCACAGGGCACCTTCAGGGGTCTTGCAGAGTCCATGCCTCGACGGGTAGGGGCTGTTTTGGCGGCAAACGGAGGACCAACAGCATATTAGGCAGGTGGTCATAATGTTTTGGCTCATCAGTGTATATAGAATCTTACTGGTACTTCTACAAACAACTCATATATATATATATATATATACAAATAAATATTTCAGATTTGATGGAGAAGGATAATATCTGCAGTTACAAATGATCCAGGCTGCACAGGTCAATAAATTCAGACATGCCCCTGACTTTTGATCATTCTGTCAGTTGTGTTGTGATAAAGGTTTATTTCCCCAATATTGTATAGTGTCTCTTTTTCCAGTGGAGCATAGGATGTTTTTTTTTTTTTAAAGAGAATAAATCGGTGTCCTGTGCACACAACAGTTTTTGAGTTGCCTGACTTAGGCTTAGTTTTTTTTTCCCGTTCCTTTGAAAAGTCTAGGGGACGCCGGTGTGGGGTGTAACAGCGTGGTGCGAACAAGAAAGGGAGCTTGAAAGGGGGAATAAATCGATGAATAAATCCATATGGATTTAGAGTTTCCTTTCTCAGGAGAGCAGTGTCATCAAGTTCTCCCTGCACAGCCTGCGCCACGCCTGCGGAGATGTGTTTCTGCCATGCCTCTCGTCTGCTCAGCGACGGCTCATTGTGGACCTCCGAGGGGAGCTTCTGTCAATAGAGCACTGGGTTCTGGAAAAGCTGGGACTCCCCTGGGGTCACTGGCCGTTGTGGCTGCACCCAGAGTATTGGCTGCTCTCTGGCAGAGGAGGTGGTGACAGGGCACACAACCAAACACAAAAAGATGTGACTTACTTTTAAACCTGGCTGCTGGTGGTTTGGCTTAGGTTTAAGTGTATTTCGTATTCTCACCGTGGAATCATTAATTTAGCAGTACAAGTATGTTGCGCAACGATCATATACAGTGTGTCATTCTTTGACCATCTGACCGCACTCCCCCCAGCTGAGCCCAGCGATCAGGGACACAGTCCTGAAGGGGACCTTCAACGTCACCCTACAAAACCCGCTGATGTCACGGGTCCACGCCCCGCCACAGCAGAGTGCCAGCTACCCGGCCCTTGCTCTCACCAGCTCGTAGCACAAAGGTTGGTGCTGTCTGGATGCCAGTTAGTAAGGGCTCATGGAAGATCCAAAGACATCCATCAGGGCATGATTGTTTTTGGTTTTTGCTTCTGTTGTCCTTTTGTTGTTATTCTTCTTCTTATTATTGTTATTGTTAGGCAAACACCTACAACTGTTTTAATTCTTGCTAATATTAATATTTTCCTTTCCCTACATTCTTATTATTTGGTCACCTGGGTTTGCACACCTGTATCTTGTTCTCTGAATTACTGACAGTGCATCTGTATTCATTTTTTATGAGTAGACAGACATTTCAGTGTTTCTTTAATTTTGAAATTGTTTGTTTTGTAGGGGAGCATCCATTAACATCAGTGCTAGATTTTTAAGTGCTTATGCTACAGTTATACCCCGTGAGATATCTTAGTTTATTATTTCAGGGACAATGATCAAGTTCTTTGTAATATTGTTAAGTTTTTCAGATCAATACATTTTTTCAGGTTCATTTATTGATGTGGGATTTGGCTTTAAATGACAATAAGAAAACCTATTACTAAGCTACTACATAAATCAACATGAGTGCAAAAAGCCAGCCAAATTACAGGGCTTCGCAATTTCGCTGTATGTAACCTGACATGCAGAGAGGTTGAACTACCATCATGAGACATGGTCAGATGGTAATTACCCATAGAAAGCTGTCTGTGACTACAATTGGCAGCAATACTGCAGATCACATGGGGTGGCCTCCAATTATCATAGTGCTTGCCCCCCATTCAAAGTTACATGCAGCATCTAGTTTTACCTTGTTTTTCACAAGTACTTTTGCTCAGGAGTATGCTGGGTGTGAGCACCGGGGATGTGGGCAGTTGATTATGTGTTTGGAGCCAGTCATTTCTTTTCTGTCTGACCCGTAATTAACAGATGAAGACGGAACAAACCAACAAAGGCTCCTTTGGCCCACTCGCTCATTTAAATGCTTTAGCTTCATCGATCGAGAGTCTCGGGGAGATGTTGGTGGAAATTCCTCAGAGTCCGGCTCTGCAGCATCTAAACAGGATAAATGAAGAAGAAAAATAAAGCAAAAAACAAGACAACAACTCCCACTTGTACGAGTGCAGATGTCTTTCTTGATCCTAGCTCTGCAACACACTACAATTCAATACAATACAATACAATACACAACACATTGTGACCGTCTCCTTCTGAGTTAAGTTAAGAGTAAAAAATTAACCTGTGGCCTACACAACCATTAGGTCTGACTCCAAAGAAAGACAGACAAAGGAGTGAAATGGGATTACATGGGAAATAATTTATTCACCCGCATACATAAATCACTTAGCCCCATTGTCAATATTTGCTGACCACAAACGGAACAGGTATGAAAGTCAAATAACAGACCCATAATTTATTTACTCATTTGCACACACTGATCATTTCTCCTCATTAATCAGCGGTGACTCCGCCCCCTTCAGGTCTCAGCGATTCTAGCCTCTCTCCAGGCACAGAGCCCAACACTTCTTTAATTAAAGTATAACCTTTTCTCTCAGTGACCAGGCAAAGCCTGTTTGGAGTCATAAAGATATTTACAGACTAGGCTGTCTGTTTATGAAATACGAGGTGGACGGCGGCACTGGATTCTGTGGATGTACTGAACACTGTACTCCCTTGTTCAGTCTAATGCTAGGGACGTAGAGGGCACCTTGATCTGTTCTCCTGAAAACAAGTACGATTGTATTTGTACCCTATCCTACCCAAAAGCGATGGACAGGGGTGGTTATGAATAAAACATGTCTTTATTACAAGAAATTAATAGCAGTGTTTGCCTGCCTTTGGCCTTAATGAGTGCTTCAGTGTGTCATAGAAGGCTGTTCCTAGTAGCAAGCTGATGGTATTGAGCTCCACTCCTCCTAATGCGTTAATAGGCTCCACTGCTGAACAGGGCTGTCTTGGCCTTGCCCTAATTATGCATCCCAATTCATCCGAACAGTACTCTATCGGGCGTCTGGTTGGGGCTCTGTGCTGGCCACTGCAATATTCCAACGCTATTCTCTTCAACTGTGTGTAGTTACACCCGTAATCCCACACATCCTCCTCCAATCAGATGGAGTGCCCCGTGACTTTTGGTATCATAGTGTACATCCATAGCTTTAGATACATTTTTAGTTTTCTTTGCAAAGTCAACAAGTATGAAACTGAACCCCAGGGACACATCAAACACCCATTAAGTTAATGGCCTTTGCAAGCCTTCATAAATGCTTGGTTTATCCAACTAAACGCTTTCCCTGGGTTTTACTGTCTTATACAGCCACCATAAGTGCCTTTTAAATTGGGCAGCAATTTGAGGTAGTTTTAAGAGCCCCCGTCTTGTGATCAATAGGTCTTGTGCTTGATTTAGGGAAGGGGAATTGCAGTCTGTTTATGCACTACTCGATGCTCTACTTGAATTGCAGTATTGAAGTACAGAAAATGGGTGACAGAAAAGGGCACACAGTGGGTCACTCCACATCTAAGAGGGATGCCTCTCAGCTAGCAGGTCCTGAAAGCAGTAACGACTGTACTTTTCTTTCCTGAAGTTGCTGTACCCACCTGCTGTGCTTGACAGCTTTGTCTGACGTGTGTGTAACATGTTTACCTTTCTTATTGTACAACTTTGTGATTAAATCTTTATCCCCTGTTCCTTTTCAGTTCTCTGATTTTCTAAGCTTCTGCTTTGCTTTTGCTCATGTGTTTTTAGCCATGCGCACAACAACGGACGCCTTGAAGGTGGAATCCCACCTTTGGGTTACTGCGGGGGCAACGGCCTCTTCAAAACAATGCGAATGCCCTTAAGAAGATTCTCTGTACGGAGCTGATTTATTCCCCCCATCACTCCCCCCAACCCCCTCCCCCTTCCCGAACATGCCGAATTAATCAGCTGGGGTACTTGCACTGATGGTTTGATCAGCCTTTTCCTCGGTGTAAAGTAAATTCACAGACCGGCCACGGGGCGGGGTTTGGTCGGAGCTCCCGCTCAAGGAGCAGGAGTTGCTCGGGGCCAGCTGATAAACAGTGTGCTGATGTCAGTAGCGGATCCGTTTAGCTCTAATCGATGCACCGTCTCCCTGATCGGCGCGGGACAGGTTCACGGCTCCGCATCCTGCCATTGTTCTCCGGACCCTTTTAATCTAATTGGGCATTACACCCCCCACCCGTCATTATTCAGCGCTCTGTGAGAGAGAGAGAGAGAGTGAGAGGGAGAGAGAGAAAGGGAGTGTTATTTATGTGTCCCTCCTCGCTCGTCTTTACCTTTTCATCACACCGGCCCGTTTTACATTTGCCAACTAATTAAATCAAATAAATCACATGAGAGCGGCCAGCATTTGATCAAAAAACCAGGATTTAATAAATCTCGATTATGGCGCATTACACGGCACATCATTCATGTTGTTTATGGGATAAAATATGCAAACAGAAGAGGGGCATAAAAATGATAGATGAATAAATGGGGCCTCACACAAGAGGCCCTGTAGCCTGCTAGCACTTTACTTTGCTTCAGTCTCCTCTGCCTGATGAAAACCACCTGTTACATCAATCCTCGTGTTGATGCACGTCACCTGTGACATCATTCTCCCTCAGCCTTCCATCGTTTGTGACGTCATCACATGTTATCAGGTAAGCATTTTTACAAAATGGGTTTAACTCCAAACAAAGGTTCTGCAAAGCATCATGTGGAACGTGGCTGTATTGTACATCACTAATGGAGTTTGAGTCACCTAAGTGGCTAGACAATGAATTTGACAATACCCGAGTCTGCTTTCTCAATACCAATATAGCACATTATGAAAACTGTACCCGGTATAGTTATTTTTGGTATCTTAAATAATTGATTCTCTACAAAATGAGTTCTATTCACTCCACAGATGTAGAATCTCAGTGCATGGGTCACTATGCTTATACCTTTCTAAAATTCTGGAGCTTTGGGTTATGGTTCAATAAAGTCCATGGCCCCCGCTCAAAGTATGCATTATATGCTGTATTGATGTGGTTGATTACCTTTTGCAATAAAATTTTATCTCTTTGCCAATACTTGGCCATCATAAAATATCCTTTTCTGTGTTCTTATCGGTACAAACATCCCATATGTAAATCATGGGTCAAATTCAGAAATGACCTCCCAAGATGAAAGGTACACGTATGACTACTGAATAAGCAATGGAGCGCAATTAGAATCTTTGATCAATGACGAGGTTAACCCGTCTGTGAGTCATGACCTGATTTTAAAGCACGGGGTGGGGGCGTGCGCGGGAGCTCTTCCTCAGTGAGCCCTGATTTGAATGCAGGTGGGAGCAGCAGGTGAGCGCGACCCAGAGACCCGATTGACTGAAGCCTGGTGGAACACACAGAGAGAGAGAGGGAGCTCTGTCTAATTAACACTCGCCTCACAGAGGAAACCTTCAAAGGTGCACAGAGTTACTAAATCCTCTGGATGTTTGTGTGGAACGCAGAGGTCAGGCCGACAAAGAGGACCTTCAGAGCGCGGGAACAAATGTGCCTTTGTTCTTGCCCTCACGAAGAATATTCTAGAACCTAGCACACGAAGGTAAGTGTGCTGTTTTAAAGCCCTGCGAAGCCAAACTGGACCTCTGCACTGAAGGCTGGGGAGAGCACAGGGAGCAGCAGTTAGCCCTGCCTGTAAACCTGACAGGCTCAGTCTGTGTGATTGACACGATGTACCTCCACTCTGTAACCTCGCAGAGATCACCGCCGTATCACAGCAACAGAATGAACACTGCTGCAGCTGCTGCATATGTTCCGCGCCATTCCCGCGAAGGAGCGACGACCCCCTGCAACCCACACCTGCAACGCGCCTTCCAGCTTGGAGGCACGTCTGAATTATTTATTGAATCCCGCTTCCAATAAACTGTCAGTTTCTCGTTGAGTTAAAAGAGTTGCTATGCACATTTAAAGTGATTTTTTTCTTCTCGAGTAGGCAGCGGAGAGGGTGTTTAGCATTTCTTTCGCCAGTCGTGATGGATGCAGTCGACGCTTTCCTCTGATCCGGGTCCAATGGGGCATGAGACATGCTCTCTGTTGCTGAAGCAGCAATGGTGCTGCCCCTAAGAATTTAAACTCTAGGATGACATATTACTTCAGTCACCAAGAGGCAAAGATTCTAAAATGGTAGAAGTTGAAAAGGCATTGAAATTTTGGGTGTTTAGTTAGACATTGTTGATCTGCTCTTACTCTAATCTGCTACATTGCAGCATGGCAACTAGACAATAGTCTGTGCAAACTGCTGGTTGGTTTAATCGCTCAAATATGAAGGCATACTTTTCTGGGAAAGATTTGGTCAAAAATTGTAAAGTGGTCAATGGATTGTGTTGGGGAGTGGTTCATTCACTCTAGGAACAGTTTCATGCTAGCCTTTGCATTAGAGTGTTATGCAGCTCCTGCTGTGTCCATAAGGGGGAGTATGGAGGCTTGAGTAGTTGTGGTGGACCTTTAAAACCGAACTGTGTTGGTCAAAATGTGTGCTCCTCACCTAGCCCTTGATTTATCTACATTGGTCTCCCAGTAAAGTCATTTCTGTGTCCATGGTGTACTGTTTCTCAGTTTAGAGTTATAGTTGCTGATATAAATGGTAGAAATGATATATGAAATGAAGTTATATTTTTATTGACTAGTCATTTTGAATTATTAGTTCCTGATTCTAAATTTGAGTGTTCATGGATGACAGTGGCTGGGATGGGCTGTGCATTTACAGGAAGTCTCTTCTCCTGTAGATCGTACAAATGCAGGACATTCTGTGTTAATCTGCTCTAAAGTGTGAAGCTGCTGTGTGTTTAAGGGCATCAGCTGAAATCAGATACTGAATAGATCTTCTGCTCTTTACAGTGTATATATGGAATATGTAATCACCGCTCTGTAAATAACTAGTATAGATGATACTGCACAATTATGTTAAGATCAAGCGCAGCACCTGCTCAGAACTGTTGCCTGTGAACTTACACTCTGTTCTCAGTGTACCCCATTAAATTAGCTCTCATGTAGTATCTCCTTCCCAGTCATAACAACCCTCAGGCTATGTGGCATGACCCTATTGATGAACGCTGCCACTCAGATGGATATATATCATGGCAGCCTTCCCAAGAGGGTTCACCCTCTCCTCCAGCTCGCGTCTGTGTTCCTTATCCCAAGGCATCATGGGTAATGAAATCCTGAAGGCTCATCAGGGATGCAGACGGGGTGAAACGCCTTATTGACACTGAGGAGGCCTCAGTGAATGAGCTTTTCCCCCCTCCGGTTTTATGGAAGACCCTGGAGAACAGTGGCCATGTGGCGGGAGGTAGGAATGGAGCACTTCTCTTAGGGACACAATTGGTTGTTAAAATACATTGTTTTTGAGAAACTGCTGTACAGAAGATGTGTGGAAGGGGGAGCTCTGCACTACTGTGGGGCCCCGAGCAAACCGCAACCCCACCCCTCCATCAGTTCTAATGTGCTGCAAGGGCTGGGCGTGTCCCTTCTTCACGGCTATTTAAGCAAACACTTTAAATGGAAATGCACTTGACATTTTAGGTGGAGATGTAATCAGCAGGCATTAGAATTCAGCCGATTTCCCCCAGAATGAGTGGAATTCCTGTCGTTCTCTCCTCAGCCCATCCCCTTTCTACTTTGGGCATGGGGTGTTGGCAGAGTTCAGGGAAAGATGACTAATTTTGATCCACTTTACAGAAACACATAAATGTCAGACACTAACAGGGAGTGTACTTTTTAAAGGATAATCCATAATGTTGTCATCATAGAAGAAAAGACAGAATCAAAAAAAGACAAACCAGCAACCATGTCAGGCTAGTGACATAACCGTTTCAGCAAAGCAAGTCTCAAGTCACACTTAACTTGAGACGGCATCCAGTATAAGCCCCTTTCACATTTTGAGGGACAACCACCAGCAAGAGAGGACAATTAGCAGATTATGAAAAACCAGGACTATAGTTTTTATTATGAATAACAGCCCTGATGATAATTAACATCTAAAGCTAGTTGTCCTAGCATCTCTACTGTGCATACTAGTCAAATAAGGGGAGCCTTCAGGATCACAAACAGCGAGTCACAGTCTTTTGCAAATAAGTACTGAAGTTAGTTTGCCAAGACACCTTGGTCAGAAGCGCTTGGCAGCAAAGGTAAGATTGCAAAAAAAAAAGAAAACAGAAAATGTCAAGAATAAAAATAACAGCATATTAGAACAAGGAAAAAGAATGGGCTGGACACAAACTTTGAAAGTGTTCAACAAACAGCACAAGTTCTAACACGGGATCCGTTGGGGTAAAGAAGGGGTCAGAGACCAATAAACACATGGAGAATCAGAGGGACAAGAATTGGGAAAGCCATGGCAACAGACCGAGAAGCTGACCAAAAATAGAAAGTTACGTGTGGAAACTAGAGGTGACCTGTGCTCCAAGGGCAGTTCACAGCAATAAGGAAGAACAGGGTTTTTACTATTTTTGGTCTATGGCCTGGTGGTTGCTGACCAATGTTTATCATGGGGAGCCATGGAAGGGACAGAGGCTCTATTTTGCAAAGCAAATATGGGTTGGTGGTGGTGGGGGGTGTGGTAAAGTACAGTAGTTTGAATAGCCAACAAGGCATTACAGTGTGTTATTTTTTACTGAACTGAGAGAACACAGTCACTTCAAGTGCAGTTCAAGGTGAAAATATTGCAATGGTGACGGCTGTCGCCACAATCACCATGGATCACTTTGGGAGAAAAAGCCTGGAGTGGAGAAATGCAGGGAATACAAAGAAAATATGATAGAGAGGTGAGCAGCTCACAGAAGTGCTGTGCTATTAAAGAGTGCAACAAAGCGCTGCAAAATTCAGAGCACTCTGTGAAAGGTGCTCGCATCTGTCCTGTCAGTTTCAATGATATCCAGCAAGGAGCATAGCCAGTTTTGTGATTTGAGCATATATAGACTGTACAGCGAATGCAATAGTGATTGCAGAATAAATGAGTGTGGATCAGTGACGCTCTATTTCATTGAGGAGGAGAATGGATGCAAACCTCATTCTCATGAAAATCTACAAAAAACTGAATTAATTCTCTCATGAAAGTGTTTACAATTTATGTTATAAATGTTATAAAGTTATAAAACAGAATTAGAAATGAGATAATTAGAGACAGTTTTTTTGTTTCAGATTCTTGAATTTCTTATGTGTTTTTGAATCTCGGTCAAACTGCTGCATGGGTAGCATTGTGTAACAGTGAAGTAAGAGGTCTGCTGATCAGAGGTCATTAATTAACTGTAAATATGCAGTGGGAGTGGGCGTCGGAAGGCATGGATCGGCCTTGTTTATCCTGAATGAGACTAGCGAGGCAGAGGAGATCAAAAGGTAAAAGAGCTTATAGAAAGGAAAGAAAGAGAGAGAGAAAACATAAGAAATCCACCAAGAGAGACTGCCAGCAGGCCAAACACAAGGAAAGCTAATTGACAAGCAATTTGAGTAAATCCAGCCTCCATAGTCATGGGTCTGATAATTATGAAAATGCGAAATATGGAAAGAACCTGATGCTGGTAGCTGGATTGAATTATTCACTGCGATGCTTAATGCATTCAGCTCTTATAAGCAGTCAAACTGAGGGTGGGTTTTATAGTTTAAATTATGACAGCCCGGCTGCAACACGCCAGTGCATCTCCTTCTCTCCTCTCCTCTCTGTCACTTCTAGAAGGCGCAGAGATGACACAGACCAACTGTCAGGGCTGTTTACATGTAGAAAATAGTGCCCCCTGGATATCACCCCCCCTCCAAACTTAAAAGATAAAAAATGCAAATGTTATTATTTTGTAGGTGGCCCTCTGTCACTTTACCCAAAGCCAAGAATTCTTGGAGTTATTTTACAACACGTTTTAGAGGGAGCGGGCTTGGGGGGGGGCCTGCTTAAACTGTCCCCAGGTGAACGTGTGTTACCTGCTAAACGAGACACCTTCATTAAATCAGCTAACCCCCCCCCCCCTTTATGTCTCTTGTGTTTTTGTTCGCGCTGTCTTCGTATTTCTCCTTTTTCTCCCTCTCTGTGTTTTCTTCTCCGTCTCTCTCTCAGGCTGTTTGCTGCTCGGCTGCTCCCGCCGCCTCTCTGCTGCTCCCCAGGAGAGCTGCCCTCTTATTACCACAATTACAATCTGTACACATTTCATTAAACTAATATCTGCTTGCTGGGGCGGCCATGAACGCACGCTGATAGATCACGCGGCTGGAGACCATCACCCCCCCCAGTGGCTTAAACATCGTGGCCCAAATGACAGGTAAAACGTCCGAGAACACGGGGCAGGGCAAAAGAAGGGGGCTGGAGAAAGGAAAACAAAGGCTGATTTACATTCAAATGATGAATCCGCGCTTACGGGCCCGGCTGATTGCGGATGCCCTCTTCCCTCCATCCCTCCTTCCCTCCCCCCCCGAACTCACTCGTTTCCAGAGATGCGGCGTTCCGTTGTGCGGTCGCTGCACCTTTTGTTGTGCAAGTGTGACGTCTTTAATTTATACGTCCTCTCTTGCCGAGAGCTGATGGAGAGGAAAACTGCTCTGCATTAACCGCTCTGAGGCACTGAGCAATTCAAAGGTCAAGTGCATTTTACCATTAGCTTTAGCGGTGGCGGTTTTCTCTCCCTCCCTCTCTGTCTTTTTCGCGTGCCTTTTTGAGCGGTCTGTGCTGTGATTTATTAACCCGCCTGTTTGACATGGGCCACGTCAATGCGCTGCTCTCTTTTCATCCTCAAAATGTTGTTGCATTCTGGCGCCTTCATTGTGATTAGAAAAATATGCCTCCTGAATCAGAACCATCAACCTTTTTGAACTGAGAATGATGACTGTAGAAAAGGGCCACATGTCTTTGTCTTTGTCTTGTTTGCGCACCACCCCCACCTCTCACAGGCACTTTTTTTACAACCCAGTTGAAACCTGCCCAAAGCGGTCCTGCTGCTCCCCTTATCAGCAGGACCGCCGCAGGTAACCTGAGGCACAGGCGCACCCCCAAGGACGGCCCCCAGGTCACCCTGCCCTCTGACCTGTCCGTATCCTTTGGCCACCAATGAGAACCTCAATAGGGCCAAGGATACGGGACAATATAAAGTAGTGGTGACCTCTCCCACCTCAGTATCTCACCAATACCCGTGGGGTGAAGAACTGAGGAGACCATACCCTTGGGGACAGATTATTGTGTTGCTGTTGTGTGCATCTGTGCCTGAGTAAATACTATGCCTGAGTTCAACTAGTTGCATTACAATTGTCTGTAGAGAGAGAAGGGTGTGTGTGCACGTTAATTAAGATAGTGTTTGTCCTTCATGTATAAATGTTCTCATTGCCATAACCATTGATGCAGTTAAGGCCTGTTTGTCAGTAATTAAATACAATGTGTAGTGATCTTAGTGCAATATACACTGCAATACCGCTTGAATACCTGCTTGTATGTATATTGAATATAGATGATAAATGTATATTTATAATTGCTATAATAGCATTATCACGTGGCATTGTATATTGCACATTCACAATATGATCCATCAATTCTGATTTATTGTTCTTCCTGAATCCTTCCAGGAAACCACACACACACACACACACACACACATTCCACACAGAACCCACGAAATCCTCAATAAAATTCTGAACCCAGAACCTGACTCCTGTGTCCTGTCCGACACCCTACTGTGACACCAACGTTATCCTGAGCCTAGTTTACGGGTGAAACTGCCCCCTCAGTTTCAGTCGTCCTTCAAGCCAGATTAGTGCTGTTGCAGTGGAAATGTCAGGCCCACCGGGTTCAGCCCAATCATCTGCAAGCTGCTCTCACCGTGAGACCCATCATCTGGACCACCAGGAGAGCTACGAGGTCCAGTATGTGTGGAGAAGCACCCACAGACCTGCGGACGTCCATGCCAGGGAGCAGGAGGGACAGGCCGAGATGACCCCCCTCAGGACGCCAGAGAGGATTCCCCTAGTCCAGCAGGGCTCATTACCCATGACCTCACAGGGTCGTGATAAACTGGTGCAGCAGCTGCTGGACACCATGAGGCGACAGAGCGAGCTCATGGAGTGCGGGCCGTCTGGGGTGATGGCCACCTCATGCCGCAGCTTGAGGTGGCCATCACCCCAGACGGCCCGCACCCAGCCTGTGCAGCCAGGAACAAACCCGGCCATTGTCCTGGAGCTGACAGAGCACCTGCATCGGATGCAGCTGCCACCATCGCCCCCAACGCCGCCATCAGTCAGCTGCTCCTCGGCGTCCATCTCCACTGCCCTGTACCACCTGCCACCAGGGCAGGAAGGCCCCCTGACAGACAGGGCCACAAACAGCCACGTGTTGCCACTGCAACCAGCCCCTCCACAGCAGCACTCCCTGCTGCCACTGCAAGTGCACCCAACCCACCAGGGGGAGCACCCACAGGGCCGGCCTCCTCAGCTGCCTTACAGCCTGCCTCAGCCTCAGCATCAGCCAATTTTTCCCCCTGCCATGCAGGCTGTAACTTCAGACCAGAATCCAGTCTTTGTGCAGCCCACTTGGTATCTGCCGCAGGGACCAGTGATGGGCGTGCCCTCGTACCTGACGACCTACTCACAGCAGGTTGCCACCCTTCCCTCCCACTGGCTAATGCAGCACCCAGAAACTGTAATGACGGCCCCGCCACAGACAGCAGGAACAGCGTCCCCTGCTGTGCGAAGACGGTCTTACAGGAGGGTGGAAGGTCTAACCTTCCCGGACCTGACCAAGGAGGATGAGACCTAGTACATCATGGCCCTTGACAACCTGCTTGATTCTGAAGAGACCAAGCAGTACAAATACCACATCCTCCTGGACCACTTGAAGGTTGACCAGGCCTGGCGGCTGGCACTTGCCTTCTCCAAGTCCCCTTCATGCAGGCAGTGAAGGCGCTGGATGACTGATACGGGCAATCATGCCAGCTAGCATCCAGGGAGATGGGCAGGCCTTCGACGACTTTGCCCTCCGCATCCAAGCCCTGGTGGGACTCCTTCAGACTCTAGGGGGGCAGGGCCAAACTGAGCTAGTCTGCGGCTCACACGGCTCTTGTCCTGGAGAAGATCCCATCTGAGCAGTTCAGCAGATTCAAAAGGCACATCAGCCGACTCAGGCCCAAGTCCATGATGTGCTGGACTTTGCTACCTGGCTCTAGCTAGAGGCTTGCTGCCAGCCAAGGAGAGAGCGCCTCCCAGCTGGACAGAAAGAGCAGTGGCCCGCAACAGAGACCACCAGGCGGAGGGCCAGAATCCTACACTGAGCCAACCAGGCCACCAGCACTGCAGCCCAGAAGTCATTGCCCGCAGCGCCACCTGCCGGGAAATCAGGAGGGAGGAGGAGCGCGTACTGCCCGACAATGCCGAGCACTACCGCAGCCAGTGTGCTGCCTTCCAGCGGCTCTCCAGGGACAAGAAGGTGGCCTTGATCAAGGAGAACAGGTGCTGGCGGTGTGCTTGCACTCATCAGGCTGCGCAGTGCACCCTGAAGCGGCCTGGCAGTAACTGCAATCACCTGCCGGTACTGCACGAGGTGAACAAGAGGTCCGGAGAGAGGACACGCTCAGCTGTCCAGACGCTGTACCTGGACCAACTGAATGGCCACAGACCTGTGATGCTCAAAGTCATCCAAGTCACCCTGCATCACAGGAATCGGTCGACGACGCTTGACGACGGCTCAGAGCGGACGATCCTCCTCCCAGCCACACCCGAACAGCTCCACCGGCCTTCTGTACAATTCGGCAAGAGGTCAATATCCTCCACAGGGCTGCTGTGTCATTCCAGATCTCCCCTGCATCTGGGCCACAGCAGACCTACTGGATATGGAATGCCTTCACCACCGACCACCTGACCTTATCAGACCATTGCCATCCAGTGGCTAAACTGCAGAAGAGGTGTTGACCAGAAGTGTTGGTACCGCTCTCGAACCAGTTTTCCTGGTCAAGAGCCGGTTCTTTGGCTGTGGAAACGCAAAGAACTGGTTGAAGATTAGGCACCAGCTCCAAACCAGCCCTCAAAATGCGTTGGTGGAAAAGGAGCAACAGTACTGCACAGATTTGCAAGAACTCACGCTGGGACTGCACTGAAACTGCCAGAGTGACACCCTTGGATATAAGCATCACCCGGTCAGCTATGTGGTTCCCACAATGTGTAACATTTACAGGGTGCTTGCCAGCGAGTATGAACCCCTGGGGTACCTCATCCCCTTCACAACCCAAGCGAAGGTCCTGGTCTAGCAGCTGTGGGACAAAGAACGCGATTGGGATGACCCTCTACTCCCAGGAGACCTGCTGAGAGCCTGGAAAACCTGGGAGGGTGAGTTAGTGGACCTGCCCCGAATTAGCCTTCAGCAATGTTATGTGTCGGCAGCGAAAGACAATCCATCGGTCAGGAGAGAAATCCACATCTTCTGTGATGCCTCTGAACAAGCCTACGGTTCTGTGGGCATACCTGCACTCAGAAGATAACCAGAGCCAGGTCTTGGTTGGCTCCCAAGCGGCAGCTGTCCATGCCATGGCTAGAACTGTGTGCCGTCCTAACTGGGGCCCAGCTTGCCAAACTGCTGCAGAACAAGCTCACCGTCGAGGTCCAGCTTGCCACTCTGTGGACAAACTCCATAACCGTCCTTTCGTGGCTGCAGTCAGACTCCTGCAGGTTCAAGGTCTTCGTGGGAACACGGGTGGCTGAGATTCAGGAGCTCACTGATTACCGGGCTTGGCGCTACATCGACTTAGCTAGCAACCCCGCAGACAACATTACCCAAGGCAAGTTGCGGCTTGAGCTAGCTGAACTCAACAGATGGAGCCAGGGGCCACAGTTCCTCCACCAGACACCTGATAAGTGGCCCATGAGACCAGCTGGATCCGAAGAAGAGGATACTGCAGAGCTGCGGAGGCCCAGTTTCTGTGGGCTTGTATTGCTCAATGCAAGTCCCTCCCTCCCAGATGCCAGTCAATTCAGTAGCTTCCAGGAGCTACTAGAAGCAACTGTACTGGTCCGCCACAGGGCGGCCAGCCAGGTTGGCGAACCCTCAGCTGCCGACTCAACTCCTGAGGAAGGCTCAGCTGGACAGCTTCCCAGAAGAGCTCACTTGTTTAGAAGCTGGCAAGCCAGTGCCCCCAGTAGCTGCCTGTTAACTCTGTCCCCTGTCTGGAGTTTGATATCTCCCTAAAACTCATTCAAGTAGGAGGATGACTTCGGCAGAGCACCGACATGGACACGGAGGTCCTGCACCCAAACATGCTTGACCCAGCACACCCGGTCACGAAGCTCATTATCCAGCACTATGATGACCTGCTCCACCATCCTGGCCCAGAACAAGTCTTTGTGGAGATCCGGCGTCAATACTGGATCCTGAGGGGAAGGGAGTCCATTCGACGCCACCAGTGCACCTGTGTGAAATGTCAGTAGTGGCTAGCAAAGCCAGTTGTCCCAAAGATTGCACACCTACCCCCTGCTTGCCTGCAACTCTTCAAGCCAGCCTTCTACTCCAAGGGCATGGACTGCTTCGGGCCCTACCAGGTCAAAATTGGACGTCGTACTGAGAAACGGTGGGGAATAATCTTCAAGTGCATGACAACCAGATGCGTGCATCTTGACCTCCTCAACAGCATCAATGTGGATTCCTTCCTCATGGCCCTTAGGAGGTTTATTGCCCGCTGGGGGACACCACACAAAGTGATCTCTGACCAGGGCACCAACTTCAGGGGAGGGGAGAAAGAGCTGCAAGATGCCTTTGCTGAGCTCAGGCCGACCCTGCAGACCCAGCTGACAAAGCAGAAAATTCATTTCCAGCTCAACCCACCGAACGCCCCCCCACTTTGGCAGAGTCTGGGAACGAGAGGTTTGTTCATTGAAGAACGCCCTGAAGACTGCTCTTGGGGTTCAGACCGTATCTGAAGAAGTCCTCCAAATGGTACTGGTGGAGGTGGAAGGCATCCTCAATGCAAAACCCTTGGGGTATGTTTTCTGAGACGTGGCCAACCCGGACCCTGTTACCCCTAACCTCCTCCTCATTGGGTGGCAGGATGCCTCCCTGCCGCAAATAACATACTCGGACACTAAGCAATGACTTTTTGCCTTTATTTGTTTTACCGACACAGAAAGCCTCTTAACTGACAAAAATGAAATATAAAAAATGTATATTTTTACTACTTCATGATGTGTAAAAAGTCAGGTTCCTTCCATATATTTATTTGTGGTGGGACCTTGGCCTGACTTGTTTTTTCGCCATTGTAATCAATCACACCCTGAATCTAAAAAAAAGGAAAAAGAAAAAAAACTTGCATCACATATTGCTGCCCTTAATGTGTTTTTCGGAAACATCACTCAGGCTCCATTATGTTTTGGGGAGGGGGGTGATGATGCAGCTGCTTTAGTCAGATATTGGCTGTGTCTGTCTCGACGCGAAAGCTGAGGGGTAATTATGGCTTACATGAAACGGGGCGAACGGGGGCGGGGCCCCCGCCGCAGCGCAGAGAACACGCTGCACACGGCTGTTAATAACGCCTCCAATTCCACCGACGCCTCCCCACCGAGATCACTGCCTGTCTCCCCCCGGCGGAAACGTCTCCATCTACTGCAGCGGAAAGATTGGAAATGCGAAGACTGTAATGTAGCAATTACACAAACAACAAAGTCTCATTTGCCCGAAAAACAAAAAACAAAATCAGAGTCCTGTTGGTGAGGCGATTGAGGGGAACTTGCTTGGATTGGTGCTGTTGAGTACCAGTCACAGAAAGCGCAGCAGCGTATAGGAGGTCTGGGATAAGGCCTGCTGCCCACCTGGATTCTTCATAATAACTTAATAACTGGGTGGGTCCTCCTGGGTGGAATACACGCAAGAAAATTACAATATTTTATCAAGTTTGATAAGGTCACGTCTGCCAAGTTCCACAGATTCTTTGTTGATTTTACCTCATTTTAGGGTCCAGCTTACAGTGCGCTATTATTTTTCCACAGTAATCGCTTTGCCTTTGCTGTAATTACCTTATGCTGGCAGGACTGTAGGCGTTGGCAATGAGGGTATTGTCAATGGCCAATAAATCAAAATTGAAACCTGTGTATCAACTCACTATACTCCCCCAAGTCACACACCGAACACATCATGCTCTCAGTCAGGAAGAATCCTCACCATTCCAACTCGACTCTGTGCTTGACTTTTGTGCCTTTAAAATTCACCGACAGTCCTTTTTCTCTTTATTGCAGTTCACCAATTTACGACTGTCATTTTGTATCCCTACTATCAGTTAATGCCCCTCACCCGTTTAGGAGTCTGACATGCGCCGCTAGCGGCTTCATCATATGCCGCCTGTGCTGCTTGCCTTTGTCATAATTTGGTGCACATCTCATTCCACACACTAAATTAAACATTAACCTATGTACTGTTGCAGTTCTTCCTCAGTGTGAGTAAACTTAATAGACACAAAACAAAACTTTGATTGTCGCTACTCCTGTGAATGAATAAAGCGTTGTTCTCAGGTAAGAATGCATTTTGTTCACATTCTAAGTACAGACTTCCCACTCCAATACAATATCCAGTCTTTGTGATTCCTCCACACTGAGGTTGCTAAGACCTCTGTTATTGGTACTTAGGCCATGCTTATGTAATGTCAACAGTGGTCACACCATTTCTGATCTATACCCTCCCACATTCTCCTTTACTGCACTTCTATTTGCCTCGGGGAGGGCTTTTTTAACAGCGTGTAAATTTTGGCTTAATTATGACTTAAGTAGCAGGGGTGTGTTAGTGAAATCAGTGAAATGTGCGCTGTGTTGGTTTGCTTGTACTTGGTGGTTATTTACAGTTAATGCGAATAAACTAAATTCTTGTCTTCCCTAGGCATCTTAAAAATAGTTTTGTATTATTCTTATTTAACTATTCTTTAATTGGGAAGGTCAGCTGAGAACCAGTTCTCATTTGCAATGATGTTCTGACTATATTGTTATTGTGCAGTGAAGTCTGAGTTTTGAATGGTTTTGCTTTGTGGATGAAACAGTAACTTGCTGACCACTGCCATTGCTGCTAAATTACAAATAGGATGGTCTCTACATTCTCTTTTGGTAGCAAGTGTTCAGATAGATACAGACATCATCATCAACACTTTTCAACCAAGAGTCAGAAATCTATAAAAGCATTACAAGGTTTGGTCTCTGGATTTAAACAGAAGACAAACACGAGAAAAAACACAAGACCCTGTGGGCATGAGGACATTTTGACAGTTTTATCGTAAAACTCCAGGGGATATCAAAACATGATAAGCCCTGAAGAGGATAGATCTCATTTCACAAAGTCAGTAAAAGAACAAAAAATGCAAAAGAGCTTCAAAAAATCTCACGATTGCTTATCATAGCTTTAACCAAGGCAACTTGGGAGTTGCTACCCTTGTCTCATTGCATACCCGATATTCTGTGTGAAGTATGGCACACAGCGGTGTTGTTGGGTGGCAGTGTTGTGGCAGTGTTGTGCAGCAATCGATGTCGATGTCATTTTGGTATGATAGCGCTGTGCAGAAGTGCTGTGCAGCGCGAAGCCATCTAGAGGGCCCCAGTTCACTTGGCTCCCGCCTCCAGTGTCCAGCAGAGGCAATGATAATGGGGATGGAGGGACCTCGCGGGGGCCAAGATGTTTGGCAGCCGGGAGAGGAGAAGCAACGGGTGTCGGTTCAATGAAAAGGAACTCACAGATGCGAACAAACAAAGTCCAGGGCTCAGCTCTTATCTTCACAGAACAGCGAGTCTGTCTCGCTGACCGCTCCAAGAACACCAGCCCAACGGCTGAGACGGGACAGAGGGGGGCGGAGGAGCCCAGAACTTCATGGTGGAGGGGGGTGGGGGCGTGGGGTGCGGGTAGAGGTGATTCTGTAGAATGTCAGCCGGAGTTTTCACAGAGAATGAGTCGCTGAGCTACTCAGGTGGCCCCCGGACCTCCTCTCCAATGGCTCGGCATTTTAAGTGTTGTTTATGGCATGAGTGTGCATATCGTTAGGGAATTTGCAATGTCATGAGTGCCACCACTTAACCTCTGAAACATATGAAATCCTGATTAAGCCCGTCTGGCCACGGTCAGCCTCGTCTCAGTGAGGCGGTCGCTTGCAGGTTCTGCGGAGGCCATTTGTCACACTAATGGTGCATCACAGTCAGAAGAGCTTCCAAAAAGCCTTTCTGTCTGGAAGCTGAGTGCTGGAGGAAATATTTTAGCATCGCATGGCACCTCAAGGCCCAGACAGGGCACACATGCCAAGTCAATAGATCATATTAAGGCCTTTTTTGTGTAAGTATCTTTAGTGCCCACTAGGTAAATTATAGTGTTGCTCTGGTATTTCAGCCATTATTGTATTTATGGATGATTTGCGGCTTTGACTCACTTGTCTGTCTCAGGAAAGGCCAGAAACACAACCTGCACCCTGTCTCTAAGCCACTGCTGAAGTGATTAGTGGCTTGAGGAAACTGCAGTGCATTCCACTCACCTCAGGGTGATTATAGGTTATAACTTTGAATTTGAAAGTGCATTCCATATTCACAGCCAACAGTGGAAAATAACTGTGAATCTTTCAAACGGTATAATTTGAAGAAGATTACCAAAAATTTTGATCCATCCACCTTACGGCAGTGCTTTTTTCAATCTGGCGTGACAAAAATTGTTTTACTGCCTTTGATGTTTGTGATGAGTGTTTATTCTCTTTTTTATCAGCTGCTGCAGCATGTAAACACCTGCTCTGTTTGCTCTGCCCAGATCCTACAGAAAGTGCAATTTCGGAAAGATGCCTGGGCAAGTTCAGCGGAGCGCGCGGTCCTCAGAGCTGCGGTGGGGCCACACACGGGCCCGGTGCTGCCAGGACCCCCTCCCCGTGTCACCGACATCATTATTATTGGAACAACTGTTCCCTCTTAGCGCTGGCGCACGGCAGCCTTGCGGTCCCCTGGCTCATTTGTTTCCCCTTCCCCGGTTTGCGCCACGGACCGCGACAGCTTTGATTGCGGTCTCTGGCTGTGGCCGTGTCCGCCGGCGACGGGGGAAGCTGAGGGACCTGTAGAGCCGGCAGGAGTCTGAGACATATTGGGGCGAGCCAGGGTGTCCATCTCGGACCTTGGGCGTTGCAGCAGCGTGCCCCAGCCCCTCCCCGCTGCCCTCTGGCATGGTGCCGACGTGCAAGGGTGTGAGGCGCCCTCTGACAGCTGGTGGGGGGGGGGGGGGGGGGGCGGGGTTTTCAGGAGCAGGAAGCAGTTTGCAGTGAGCCTTGACCAACATGAGCTACGGGCAGATGTCAGTTCCCATTTGAAAGTCCTTGCCAAGAAGAAGGAGAACCAGGAGTGTTTGTTGTACATGTTGGCACTCATAAGCAAATTGTAACAGAACACACATGAAAGCATGCGTGCACACACACACACACACACACACACACACACACACACACACACACACACAGACAAATGAAGAGGCACACACAAACATACGGACACATGCAAAAAGGAGTAGCACAGTGCACACCACACACAATGCGAGTTCACTCATGTTTGCTTTGCTGGAGACGGCTTGAAAGTCAAAATTTCCCTCCGCGTCGTAAATTTCAGAGGCTCTTGAATAAAACATTCATTGCCGCTTTTCTGAAACTCGTACATGTTCAACAATTACCGCAGTACCCAGCAAACGGGAGCAGGCTTGTAAATGCGGTTCTGCAGTTTCTCTTGATGTCAGGATGGGTGATTAGCAGGAATGAGATTGTGACTTTTTTCATTAGCGCAGGCATTTTATATACCCATGGTTTTTCCTCACTAAAAGCTTGCAATGGGAGGGGGAGGGCAGGGGAAAAATGGCTTGCATTTCTCATGCCATTTATAAAGATCTAAAAAAATAGACATGCCAGGCTGCTACTTATTATAGCTGGAAGAACAGATTAATCAACATAATGCATTTAACCAATTATGTTTGATTTGATCTGGCTGTATGGTAATTGAATACAAATACACAATGATTTACAATCCTTCCTTTATTGTTTTCAAGGTAAGACTCTCCTTTGGGTGTAGGAAAAGATGCTTCATGAATTATTTATAAACCTCTATTAACAGTAAGTAGATTGAACAGTTAAACTAGCAGTCATTTGTATACTATCATTCGCTGTACATTTGTGTACCATTTCTGTACTAACTAGAAAGCCAGCCTGATGCAAAATCCTGAAGTATGTATATTTATACAGACTGAGAGGCTGAGGATGTGACTTGAGTGACAGTATGCAGGAAAAACAGCTTTGTTGCCAGCTAACAAACTGAAGGAAATACAGCTTGACAAGCCTTTTTTCTCTTACTTGCTCTGGGAAATTACTGCTTCATCAATGTGGCCAGAGCACTGATCGGCCAGAGCACTGACAAGCGGCCTCCCTCCCTTCCGCTCTTTTCTTCTCTCACCTTACATTACCTCTTTCTTTCTTGTTCTCCCTCCCTCTTTCTTTCTCCAATCCATCTCTCTCTCTCTCTTTCTCCCCCCTCGGTTTCTCCAGGTGTTGGAGTGATTGATTGATGGCCCACAGTGCAGGCCACTTGCTGGGCCCTGCTAGCTCTTGCAGAAGCAGGGCAGGTACAAAGGCCCCGCGATGCAGAGATTGATGCCTTTCCCCCTCTGTCCAGGTGCAAAATCACTGAACGATGACAAAAATATTGCATTCATTTTTATGCCGGTTAGACAAAGAATAAAAATAAAACAGAACTCAGTCTTCTTCCTGGTACATTGTGTTTGAAGACGTTCAAATGGCTCGAAACCAGGGGCGACTGAGAGGCGCACTCAACGGCCGGTGCCTGGTGGGGTTCGGGGGTTCGGGGGTTCGAGCCTTATTTGTCAGGTAAAGAGGTTAGGGGGCCGGGCGAGCATCTAGGGAGCCGCCTGAAACCACCTCCAGCCGATCCTGATCTGAGAACAGCCCGGAACTGCCTGCAGGGGACGTGTGTGTTTCTTGTTTCCTACACTAAGCATTTCCACAGAAAGGAGCAGCAAGCCCCTGAGCTGTTCCCCCAACGCACAGCAGAAGAAGCACCAGCAGCGCTGACAGCGCGTCTGGGCTGCCCTCAGGAGCCAACAGCGCCATATTGACTCCTGAAAAGGGAGAAAAACAAAGACAGAATGCTGTTGTTCCCAACATATGTCACCTCCACCACAAAATCAGAGGGCAGCGCCTCAGACGGTGCAGTCGAAAACAGGACAGGGAGAAAAGCACCGATTCCTGAGAATGGGCGATTCCTGAGAATGGGAGCACTTAAGTGCAGTTCACTTACTGTTGGTCTCTGCACTCAAATTGCATGAGCAACAATATGAATGGCTTTGCAGCAGTATTTAGAATAGCACTGCCATGGTGCAGAGGCATGTTCTTGCAAATATAAGACTCCCTTTCCCAGCATCGATTGTTTTGTAAGGGTGAACAATGTGTGCATTTAAATGTGCTCAAAAATTACAGCCTTAAAATTGGAAAAATAAAAGTCATTTATACCTGTTGTCATGTCAATACAGAACTTACTTGAAATCCCAGAGAGAAAAACAAGAGCTTTGGAAACTGAATTGTTGAGATGAGAATAAAATGGCAAACCTGAAACATAACATTAATGAATTAATTATGTTCATTTTAATCATGTTTTCAAGGGATCTTGGAAAGGTGGACGGCATTCACTCAATGAATACACTTGAATTTTGCAACATGCTTTCAGAAATGTTTTACTGATGAATCACTACTAAATTTTTACATCTGCTTATAGGCACAGTGTATGCATAAATGTAGGTGTGCCAAAGATTTTCCACAGTGATGTTCAGGGAGCATCTGTGCATGTGTGTGTTGCAGGAGCTGGGTACTCTGGTTAAGGGCGAGCGAAAGAGAGTGTCACAGTGTCACACTGGCAGTTCGGTCCATTTCGGCGGGCGCCTCTCCAGCCCACTGCATCGGGGGACACGCGGTCTTATTTTAACAGCATCCTAATGCTCTGCCCAATTTATGATGTGCCGCGAGTCACTAAAGCATTCAGACAAGCTGGCCAGATGCTGGTGTGATATACGGCCTCCCCGCGGTCACAGTGCGGGGAACGCACCCCTTTAGATCTCCTCTGCTGTTGAAGGATGCCCACCTCAGAGTCACCATGGGTAGAGGAGAAGGGGAACAGGGAAACAGACAGACAGACAGACAGAGGGCCAAAGACAGCAGACATATATCAGCACTTATGGACAGGGAGCCATTTTAACACAATGAGAGACAAACCAACTCTAGTTCCAATGTCTTCATTAAAAACTAACATGCAGTATTATTGTGAAAATACTTATGGGGAAAATGATTTCACCAACAAAGCAAAAAAAAAAAAAACTTTCAGGGCAAGTTATACTAATGTAGATAAAATTAAGTCATCACATGAAAATTAATGTAATGCTGAGACAATATATACTTGTATATTTGTCTATGTATATATACTTGTATATGTGAAATACATAATAAAACAACACCGAATTGTAGCATCACAGAAAGGGAAAAACACCCTTGTGATTTTTAATAGCAGGCTTAAAGCATATTATTCGTGGCCCTGCACTGTGAAGTCAGATGGAGAGGATGCGCCAGACTCATCCAGACTGCGCAAATGTTCAGATTTCATGGGCCAGGATTTTTGAGCACGTTTCATCATTATGGTGGTGACATTTTGTCTCTCTACCATAATTCCTGTAATGCCTTGCAGTGTGAATAGTGTGGGCATGTGAAGACCCGAGGCCTCCAGCGTAAGCTAGTAAAATCACAAAGACAACGATGAAAAATGGATAACAAGACAGATAATGATAAGAAACACAACAGTGGCTCATTCCTAGAAAATTCAGGATGGGGCCGCAATTACTGTCCAGTTCTTATTCTACCAAAAAGGCAAAAGACAAAACGTACCAGAGGCGCTGCAATCAAGCTTGTTGGTGGGAGACTTACAGAGTGCATCGGTCCCTGCATTCCTCATGCGGGGGCAGTCTTTCCTCTTGAGTATTTACAATGTGTGTCCAACACCGGGCAGCCGAATGTCGCGAGATGCAACTTATCTGCACCCTCCAGACAGAGATACACAGTGGAGGACAAATAGGAACATATTACCAGGCTCCCGTCATATTTACCCGTGGGTTCTGTTCATATGCTGATGGTAGACCGATTGTCATTCCGATCAAACCTGTTCCTTGTTTTTCCCACACAAATTTTATTGTGCTGTTTACCTGGTTCGTAATGGGTAAAAACAAAGTAACAAAGGAACGTTATCTTTCTACGAGTCACGTATCTGTGATGTACCGACTGCATGAGGACACATGCCTATTTTCGAATTCTCTCATGTTTTATCAGCCTTTATGTTGTGAACCACACATTCCTGTACGCATTTAAATTCCATCAAAAATGTGGGGAGAGAAGAATGCCGGCGTTTGAAAACCTTATACGTACGATCAGATTAGGCACCGAGGGGAAAATATCTCAAGGGGAGATTCTTCCTCTTTCTCCAAACCCCTCAGAAGAGGAGAGAGGGGATGCAGCCTGTGCTCATTTTTAGTCCAATCACTTTCCATGGAAAATTAATTCCATTATTAAACATGTTACACTTCAGGACCTTCAATTACTGCCATCAATATGAGAAGACACAGGAATATGCTGCCCTGGTGCCAAGTCTAATACATGCAAATTAGGGCAGGAAAATGATACAGAATAAGCAAAGTTGTCTCAATTTCAAAAATTTCTCCACTGAATATCAAATAGTTGAGAGAAATTAAACTGTCTGGGCAGACCATGTGTCTTAAAACCCAGTTTATCACCTTTGTGCAGATGGGCAGAAAGCCAGTGGATTAATTTTGTGATGTTTTGCATCTCTTTGTTTCACTGCTGAAATATTAATGCGCACAGCTTGCAATAAATCCATTACTCATATTGCACAGAAGATTTAACTCAGTTTTACAACCTCAGACATTTGATGGAAAACATTTATTTTTAATTTGGTTGCTACACATGTTAGCGTCAACTGAAAAGGTAAACCAGTAAAGTCAATTCTGCTTGTGGTAGTCATGGGTCAAATATGAACACACATAAAAAGGAAAATGCATGCCATTTGAACTTGGTGTGTTGCTGAAAAATGTCACAGTAACATTTTTTCAGTGCTTGTGAAATGTAGCTAGCAGTAGGCCTATCAGTGTTTACCATTATGCACCTCCTCTCCTCTTAAAAATGGCCTCACACCGCTCAGGAAGCAGACAAAAGCTTAGCATCACACAGCTAGCATGCTACCAGGGAGAGAAACTTAGCTAGGTGTCCATCGAAACCATTAAGCTGTCTGGTTGAGTTCCAAAGCACGAGCTTGGCTATGCCAGCTAATCAGTGCGCATGTTTGCAAAGAGTAAGGAACGAATCTTTTAGACGAGGGATTCAGTACACTCAAAGATTCGTTCAAAAGGATTCGTTCGTTCACGAACTGCACATCACTAGTGTTGATCGAAACCATTAGGCCCTCTGTTTGAGTCCCAAAGCACGAACTTGGCATTGGCAATCGCCGTCTCTGCCGACGGAGCCACGATATTTATTTTGAATGCGCAGAGAAACAAAGTTGAATAAAACCTTATTCACTGTTAGGTATCCTTGTGTAGGTGTACCAACAGAAAAAATACGCCGTCTGTTCAGTCCCAAAGTGGCAACTAGGCAATCGCTGGCTACTTTTTGTTCACATGGCCGTCACTGCTGGCGGAGTCGCGATATTTAAAAATGGCCACACCGCTCAGGAAGCAGACAAAAGGCTAGAATCACACAGCTAGCATGCTACCAGGGTGAGGAACTTAGCTAGGTGTTGATCGAAACCATTAGGCCCTCTGTTTGAGTCCCAAAGCCTGAGCTTGGCGATCGCCGGCTTCATTTTATTTCCCATCATCCGTCTTGGAGCCGCGATATTTATTTTGAATGCGCAGAGATACAATAAAGATGAGGAAAACTTTATTCGCTGACAGGTACTATCCTTGTGTGAGTGTACAAACAGAAAAATTACTGTAGCAACTACCCAGCTAACCAAATTACGTGGCCATAACGAAACTGGAACGTAATTTCACGACCAAACATTCGTAACCGCAACGTAACAGTTTATGTTGTGGCAACCGGAAAAGTGAAATTCCTGGATTCTTAACGACAATGTAATTTGGTGACGTTGTCAGTTGGTAGTTGCCACATTGTGGTAACGTAATTTATCAATGGTTGTCAGTTGGTAATCATTAGGCAATTTCAGCATGTATAATATTGTTTATTGTAGGCCTATGGGTGGACTTGCAGTATATAGCAGAGCTGAAATGAATAGCTTGTGTGAGCTCGGCTACGTCACTCCCCGAGACCTGGCTAATAAGCGTTGTTGCCGACAAGCTAATGGCAGTTTGCCTTTAGCTCAACTGGTAATGATGGTTGGCAGTAAGCAGTGAGAACCTCGGTTCGAAACTCGTTCGCTCGCTGACTCCCGTTAACATCAATACACAACGCAGTGTAGAACCACCGGTTACAAGTAGCCTATGCTTTGCAGTACTCATTTGCCCAAAATTACCTGTACCAGCAGCAGATAGGCTTAGCAGTTTCATTTAAGATAACCAATATTTTCCCCAGTGCATGGTGCACAGCTAGATTATGAATGAACTATTGTAGCGTTGTTGTAGTAGCCGTAGTAGACGAATTTTGGAATTACAACTAACCGGGGTATTACAGAGGCATCCACCTGAAAATAACAAATCTTAAGGAGCCAGCCGTAACTCACAGGCTAACTAGAACACTGGGGTGCGTATCTATCTTGTATTACTCATTCCCCTTGTTCTCTAGCTTCCGCTTTTCCTTTACCCCCTGTCCTCTCTCTCTCTTTCACCTATAGACTAATTACCCTCTGCAGTGGACGCCTCCCCCAATGGTGTTAAACACCACCAACATTAATCATTATCTTTCAAGCTCCCTCCCCGCTAGTTCCCCCATACTTACACACAACATTACTCTATGTTATAATTGTGAATGAGGCATGGAGTCTGTACTAAGTAAAATTCAAGAACTTTATTTTGAAAGAAAGAAAGAATATCTAAAAGAGGGCCGTGGTCCCAGCAGCTACTCCTCCAACTCAGCAGAGACCAGTTGCTCCTGTCAACGAAACAAACAAACAGAAAAGGAGAGTGTCATTTTCATTTTAACTTTGCCATAGCAAACAAATGGTCGTAACTCCTAAACCAATTGCCCGATACTGTGTCTTGGTCAAAACTCAAAAGTCCTGGTAAAATCTATAAAGACAAGTTGATAGCTCAAAAAAGATGGCGATATCAGCCTATCAAACTTAAGCTGCATGTTGCTTGGATCTCGTAATTGCCGTTTGTGGCTATGTTTGTTATTGTTGTTATTGCTATTATTAAATGTTAGCCAAAAAGCAATACCTGGACACAAACAGACTCAAGTAATTGGATAACACCATTTTTTAAAAATCAAGATTTAAGTCCACTGCCGTAGGCCTATTTTGAGAGTTGTGTAAGAGGATTGTATTTTGTGAATCGTATCTTGAAAAATACACTGGCAACAAATTTGTTTTTTGGCTATAGCCTACAAGTACATCCCATGTTACCTAGCTTTGAATCAGACATTTTAAAGAAGACAGGAGAATACAACTGCTCATTGCAATTGATTACCTGAACTTGTTTTTTCATTTGTGCTGGCGCGTGTTTCAATGTCTCCGCTCTCAGCATCTCAGCCTCCTTCTCTCCCAGCTCTGCCTTCCATTTCATGACTGCTTCTGCAATTGGACAAAAAACACAAACTTATTAACTCATTGTTCAGTGAAATCACCAAATCTTTGGGTAAGACCTGTAACATATGATGTGATTCTTTCACAGAGTTGTGCCAATGACAGGCAACTTTTCCCTCTTCCCACACTCCCAGGGAGTGGCCCCACCAGTGAGGCTGAGATGGTGAATCTGTGAAAATAACCAGGCCATAGTTAGCCTTGAAGGAAACCACAGTAAATTGGCAACTCATCATTTTAACAGTACATAATTGTTAGTCTTTAACAGTACATAATTGTTAGTCTGGTTTGCCTCCAGTGTCTCCACTTTTTGAGGGAGAACTTGTAGTGTGTCTGTAATGAAGAATCACAAATTTACACTTCTTAAAGTGTCACTCGAGGAAATAGTCCAAGTAGCATACACGTTATTAACACTGCGTGTAGCCACATTTGGACTGTCTTTTGTTATAGTAAATTAAAAAGTATGTCTTGCAGTTTTCTTGGCTCCCAAGTTGCCTCTGGCCATGGGGACCTCTCGCCTAAATCAGTCACATAACAATATAGCGTTAATATGAAACTCTGCTCGGTTAGTGCATATGCAAGTGCTTGGCCGAGTGGGAGTGGCCGCTAGAGAGCGATGAGACTAACAAATTTAACCAGCTTACACCCCTACCATCCCCAGCAAGGTTGGGCCAATTGTTGCCTTGCCAATGTGGACCTCCGGCCATAGTCAGTAATGGCGTGGCTGGGATTTGAACACCCAACCACAGGGCTCCCAGCCACTCGGAGGCACATGAAATTATAGTTTTGATGTTGGATCCACTCACAGAAGATATCCACTCCGCAACACTCTAAGGCCCTGCAATTAAATGGTCTGCCATTAGGGCCACAGAAAACAGTAACTCCA
This sequence comes from Megalops cyprinoides, assembly GCF_013368585.1. Lineage (NCBI taxonomy): Eukaryota > Metazoa > Chordata > Actinopteri > Elopiformes > Megalopidae > Megalops > Megalops cyprinoides. Next base: position 40,570,607 of record NC_050586.1, read on the forward strand.
TGTTTTTCCACTTCATTAACTAAGTTAATTCTATTTTTTCTTAATTTTAGGTTATTATGTTAGGTTAGGTTAATTAACTGCCAGTAATATAACCATGTAAACACTGTGGATCCGCTAAGAGAACGCAACCACCCCTGCCACACATCAGCTCTCAGGCCACGCAATTACATGGTCTGCCACTAGGGCCATAGAAACAGCAATTCCTTAGGACATGTTCAATAATCAATTAAAAGGTAAATGGAAAATTTACCATTGACTAAATTCTGTGCCACAGTCTCGGAGTGTGGGAATTCTGGTAGTTCATCTGTAAACAAGATGCAGTGTTGCAGCAGCACACAAATGAGTGTTTACCACACCAAGTACGTTTTTGGTAAGTTATCTCATATCTTCATTGCTGTCTCCAAATTTGTTTGGTCTTTTACTGTTTCTTTTCTTTAGTTGGTCCTCCTCTATTTTGACGGCAGTATTCAGCTGTCTTGCTCCATCTGAGTGCTCTCTCGAAATTAAGTATCACATGGTAATAGTTAAGTAAAATCAAATGGCTACAGTTAGGGTTAAAGAATTCATTTTTAAAAATTGTTTGAAAGCTAAAGTAGGTTTCAATTTTACCAGTTGTTGCAAAGACCTGGATTTTTCTACTGATTCACAGCTCCTCATCTGGGATCTGTTGTTGCTTAGCCCCTCTGGTCTGGTTGGATGGTGGCCAGTATTGTTGCTGAAATGCATAAAACACCAGTTTTATGCATTTAGTTATTGTATTGAATACATTTTAAAGGTTATATGTACAACTTTAAAAGATGGTTATGTAAGGAATAAACCATGACTTGAAGATAGATCTACTTCTGTACAATTATTGACAAATAATGTATACCCTTGGAAAGTGTGTCAACCAATCAGAATCAAGTATTCAACAAAGCCGTGGTATAAATTGTTAACAAGGGTTAGACTGATGACAGATTTCCAATACCCCATTTTCTTCAAAGGTCCAACATTGGGCCACTATTCCAGCCAAGTTCTCTTCCATGAATTCCACAATGTAGTACATTCTGTTGAGAAGAATAATAAGTCAGTTACTTAAAACATATAAACATTAATACTCTCAATATATTTATACCTACTCATAGTTCATGCAGGATTTTCATGAAGATTGTTTTGTCCCCCATTCAAATCCTTATCGCTCTCTTTTTTATTGTTTTGCTGGGGATCCATCTCATTGTTGTGGTTCTTATATTGAAACACTTCAATGATGGATGAGTCACAATGCTCCAAAGACAGTGGTTGCGGATGATGATATACACGGCACAGATACCATCTTGCTCTGGAACATTGCGTGTGTATTGTACACGAGAAACTCGTTGCCATAAAGCTCCTGTCCTAGTACTGCAGTAGTTCTTGAGCATACTGTGAATACTGCTTAAGAGTCAAAGGGCACACTAAAATGCACATTGCCACACTGAATGACATGAAGTAGAGATACAGGTCATCCCTCAGGATTCCCTTCAGCACCACCTTACCGGTGTACAGCATGAACTGCCGGAATTCCGTGGCTCTCCACCTTTCTAGCTCTTCAAGGCCTCGCGGTTTGCGGGAGAAGATGGAGGGGATGTCAGGTTGAAGGAGAAGAAACCTAGTGCTCACCGCTTGTATTTGTGTCACAGATATTCTACAACCTTCCTCTCCCCTGCTCCAGATGAGGAGAAGCTTTCGCATAACACCCAAGCATGCCTGATGCATGTAGTCAATGGGGAAGGCTCTGACAATGTTGTTATGCCCATGCATTAGTGAGTGGGGCGTAAGAACTCCTAATGCCTCTTATTAATAAAATAGTTTATATATTTAAATAACACTCATTTAGTGGCATGGAAGCTGTGCTCTCAGAATGGTGGCTGGTATGGGAAATTGGGACGACGTCTTGTTTCCTGATTGGGCGCCGGTCGGTCGTGGGGGAGGGCTTTTCTTTTTAAAAAGCCAAAATGGACGGAAACTGGTGTGTTGGGATGCACCTGGGACCTGCCTGTCTGTCAGAAAAGCTCACCTACCCCCCCTTTTCTTCATCCAGGCTGTTTTTGTTTTGCTTTCGTGTGCGACTGCCGTGCTTTCAGAAAACTCATACAAACTAAACTAAGCTTAAAAACTAAAGACGCGGAGCTCTTCGCTGGTGGAGCGGCAGTTTGGGCTGCCCCGGAGAACTTACGAAACGACCTGGTGAAGGTAAGTTCTGGTTTTCCTTTCACTTTTGCCATTCCAGGCCAGCTGCCTTCTCTTGTAATCGAAAATTATACCCCTAGACAAACGTGACCGTGACAATGTCAATAGGCAAGTTGATCAGGGGAGTGATGCCATGATGGTGCTCTGCCTGGATTTGTTGTCTGAATGCGACATCTGTTCGCAGGGTGAGTTCTTGTATTTCCTGAAAAGTAACTCTGTTAAACCACTGTCCTTTCTGAGTGCATTTATCACAGCCGTAATAACCTGAGCACAGCTTTGTGTTTCGGACCAAGGCTTTTGCTGGAGCATCGCACACAATGCAAAGAAAATTAACTTTAAATGTTTTCTCCCCGTGTTGCAGGCCACTAGATAATAGATCGTTGAGGTCTGCCACCATGTCATCCAGAAAATGCAGGTCGCTTGGCTGCTTCTTTCCACATGTCAGTGTGGTTGGGAAAACAGTGATGGGCTTGAGGTGGACAGCACACTGGACAGGCCACATAGCTTTCCCTGAGTTCTTGAACAACGGCAATCCGTCAATGTTGAAGGACAGGTTAATTGTGTCACAGTCAGACAGCTGTTCAAAAGGGTATTTCTTCAGGGTGTCCAGCAACTTCTCACGCAATGGAAAATGCAGATGCTCCATTCCAGATTTCTGTGTTGTATTTACCTGCCTTGGTGTTTTAAGCAGAGTACGAGCGGAGGATGGGAGTTCAGTGTGGCCAGCGTTCTGAAGAATCCTCAACAACTGGTCAACTATGGAGGACAAAAAATGACATAAGCATAAATAAATAATTAAATGCAGAAATAAATAAATAAATGAAAAATAAATACATTTTGGGAATGAAAAAGGCTATTTCTGTATTTTTACATTTATTCATTTATGCATTTCTACATTTATTTATTTCTGTTTTTCTACATTTATTCATTTATTTATTTATGCATTTCTACATTTATTTATTTCTGTTTTTCTACATTTATTTATTTCTGTGTTCATATGTTAATTGAGTGGATGGTCCTATACCTCATTCTAAAGCTGGATTGGTCAGCTGGGCAAACCAGACAGAAGCAAACGATTCCTACAATATCTACATTACACAAGCTGGTTAGCTAACCTTGGTACTAACTCCATGCAATGGCGCGTACAAACCTTTCCATCAATAACACAGAGCTACATTAAAACCAACTGTCGACAACTCAGTTTAGCTAAATGGCTAGTAGCGAGCTAAAGGCAAACCTTCCATGTAGAGGGTCACTTTCCCACCGGAATAGCCTACGTCCCCTCAGTCGGACTGAGTGGCAAAACATGCTGCAACATGGCTGCCTTTAGTAGGGGAAACTGCGAAGCCGGGAGTAAAACAAACAATTATCTGGCTAAATTAAAGGCAATTGGACTTGACAGTGATCCTTACAACTTACCAAAGAACCAGTAGTCAATGAACATTGACATGTGGCCAGGAGTCGGGGTTTTCTGACTTTTATATGTACCAGATTTCGATGCCAGGGAAATACACAAAGCAAAGCCTGAAGCCGCTTAACGTGGCTTCATGTTTCAAAACTGCGATCAACGATCACCAAATTTCTCTCGGACATCTATTGTCAGAAACACTTTCTCCTGTCAAAAAACTCAAAACTGAAATCCTAGGAGTATGGTCGTTATCTCACGTTAAGTGTTTTCCTCTCCATTGACGCCCATTATAAGGAAAAAGCTTCACGTGGCTTAATGTCTCAAAACAGTGATCAATGATCATCAAATTTGTCTGGCATTTCACGTCATAAACACTATATCCTATCAAAAAAGCAAAACTCTTCATTGACGCCCATTATAAGGAAAACGCTTAGTAGCTAAATTTTCCTTTTTTTCGTCGCTGTCAAGGACGGTTGGTGTTAATTGTTCAGTGGTGGTGTTAAGCCATTAGTTACGATTCTGTTCCCAGTATGAATGGAGCCATGAAATATAGTGAGTGGTCTAATGTATAATAACCATAACTAATGTTATCAGAGAAGTGAGAACAGAGCACTGAGTAGGGTGAACCAGTGGATTTAGTCACAGTAACTCTTCAGGACACTACAGAAAGTTGCATTGTAACTGTAAGATGCCTATGATGTGACTGTTGTTGTTCAGAAGATTTTATTTACATGATTGCATTGCTATGTATTTTACATAGGGCAAACTACATTGTAGGCCTGTAGTTTCGTGCCATAAGTGTTGTATAATCTCATGCTGTGTGTTTATAAGAAGTGCAGAGAATATGTTACAAACTTGTACAAGTATTTGTATTCCACTCATGGATTGTTGATGTAACTAGTATAATGTTCACATGTGTTCTCAATGCTGTCCTGTGTATGATGTAGGTATCACTAGCATACATTTTCAAATGATCAAATAGATTTTCTGTAGTCTACCGTATTTCTTATGACTTTGCTTCTTTTCCCATCCTCATTCTATGTATGTGGATGATTGTCCATTCATGTTTTCTAAAGGATTGCCATGTGTGTAATGGCCCTCATGTATCATGTCTCTTCTGTATGATAGGTGTTGATCAAGCCAGTCAATTTCAATCAGTTCCTCCCTGCCTCACCAAAGGTATTTCAAAATGCTATACTGTCTTGGACATTGAAAATAATTTATACTAATAAAGCCAAAAGTAACCTTTGACCACAGGAATCCTTCTGTGTTTGTATCAGTGCGTATACCTGCAGTCTTCTTAAGGGAGATTCAGGTTCATGTAGCACAACAGACATCAACATAGAGGTTCATTCACTGTGTGTGATGTGTGTCTGCTTTATGTTTGGCCAGTACACTGAGTTACCTTGTCCCAAGATGGTGCTGCAACTGTCAATGCCACACAGCTTCTTTCAGCCTCTGTCAGGGGTAAGTGAACACCAATAGGAAAGTGATTACATATGTATTTCATGTTTGAGTATTGTATTAATGGAGCAAGCTAATAGAATTACTCACTTGACCGTATACTCTCTCCTTTAGTCAAGTTGTTGAAACAGGGACCAGATGTCATTGGTGCAGAAAGTAAACCTATGGCAAATGAACTTGTATTAGAATGCAAAGAATGAACACCATATCTAGAATTGGCTGCAAATGATCATTGGTATCCCCATACTATTACATCCTCCATCTATTTCCATACATTTGAGGTCTAAGACATATTGATAATTGACCTCCTAGCTTGAAGTTACTGTTTAATTCATATAAATATATTAATCATACTCAATGATTGTTGTTCTCAGAACAATAATACCATAATGCACCATAGTGAAACCATGATAGTAACTATTACATGTTAAACTGTGATACTTCCATGTTTTTACTATGGTACTAATAGGTAATATGGTTGTTATGCTGTTACCCTTGATGCCACCATGGTTTTAATATGGTACTTCATAGTTACTGTGTGTTAATATTACACCCTAATACTACCATGGTTTGTACTGTGGTACTTAATGGCAACTAGTCATTATATTTATATTCATTATAGTATATATTCATTATATATTATATTATACATCAAGCTCTCTGACATGTAGGCGTGCTGTGAGGGTTTGGACCAGTGGTGAATTCACATGCTCTGGTTTATTATTTCATTTATGAAAACTGACTAAATATACAGAGGTTTGTATATAGACATTTACACCACAACTTCAGAAAATTACCATGTATTAACAAAGTGGTAAATTGTACTTCTTAAAATAATGCAGGCTATTATTCATTAATAGGCTATAATTTATCCGTATACAAATTTATACAACATCTTTTTCAAACATTGAACATTTTATAAATGTTAATTCTCAATTAAAAAAAATTATATCTCTGAAGGAGAGGTTAGAGAAGCGACGTTCACAATTTGACCAGTGACCAGTGACCAGTGGCGTGTCAACAAGTTACCATTGGGAAACGTAACCGCAACGCATTGAGTTGGTAAGATTGGACTTAAAAGATCAGGTAATGAAATTACCATCAAGTGACGTAGCCATTTCGTTGCCAGCAGGTAAGTTGTAAACCGACCAAAAAGTACGAATAAATTACGTTGCTGTTTTGTTGTGTGCTAGCTGAGTAGGCGCTCGCTGGCTACTTTTTGTTCCCATCGCCGTCACTGCTGATGGAGCCGAGCACAGACACATTAAAGTTACAGAAACCTTTATTCGCTGTCAGGTATGCTTGTGCAAGTGTACAAACAGAAAAATTAGACCATCTGTCTGAGTTCCAAAGTAGGAACCAGGCGGTCGCTGCTGGGTTGTGTTATTTCCCATGGCCGTCACTGCTGACGGAGCTGTGATATTTAAAAATGACCTCACACCGCTCAGGAAGCAGACAAAAGCTTAGCAGCACACAGCTAGCATGCTCCCAGGGTGAGAAACTTAGCTAGGTGTCGATAGAAACCATTCAACCCTATGTGTGAGTCCCAAAGCACGAGCTTGCCGGCTTCATTTTATTTCCCATCGCCGTCTCTGCTGATGGAGCCGCGATATTTATTTTGAATGAGCAGAGACACATTAATCTGTCATTTACTGCTCCTTGCATTTTCCATACATTACCATGACCAGTTTCTTTCCTAAACACAGTAGACTGGCTGAATTTTGATTCAGACTGAATCCTGAATTGCTGTGTTTGTGTGGGTGTGTGGGCATTTTCATCCGTGTAAGCAGTGATTGCATGCAGCAGGAGGATGTAACACTCTATGAAAACAATGTATTGTATTTGTATTGTAGGACCACTCAGATTTCAGCTTCCTGAATAATATGGCTCTGTTCATGTTGGAAAAACATATATTTGTGTGCGCACCCACACACATACAGACAGACAGACAGACACACACGCTCACACATACACACACTCACAAATGTGTACTTTTGCAACATGGAAAGCACCTTATTATTCAAGAGAGTGAAATTTGAATGCTCCTATGATTTCAGCTTCTCGAATAATATGGCACCTTCCCTGTTGCCAAAACAGACATTATGTCCACTATCACAACCACAGTGCTGCCATTATTCCACTGTTGTACGTTTTGCTTTATGTTGACTGTAACGGTTTACGGCATGCAGCCAGTTGGCTGCAGTCACCTATTGTGAAGTAAAGAGAGCGGTCACATGCTAAACCAGTTGGTAGCCTCCATCAATCCCATTGTCATGACTGCGGCGTCTTAGCCGGTTGTTTTCTTTTCCCTGTCCATGTGCTTTTGTTTTTCCTTGTGTTCTAGCCCTGCCCCGTTTCTCCGCCACCTGATTGTCTCTACCTGCCTGCCTGCACACCTGCATCACATCTTGTCATCTGCCTTGCCCCTATATATTCCCCGTTTGTTTCTTGTCTCGTTGCTAGTTCGTCTCAGTTTTCTGTTTCGCTACAAGCTATTTTCCTGTTCTGCCTGCCAGCCTGTTTTCCCGATCTTGCATGTTTTCCTCGACCGTGTTTTTGGATTTTGTTTGGTACTGTTTGCCGTGTTTTTCTGGTTTTCCGACTTTGCCTGTTTTGACTTCGTTTTTTCTGGATTCCCCATATCGGCTTGTTATACTTCGCTTGGTGCACCCCATTCCGCTGTCTGCGCTTGAGTCCCCGCCTGAGTTGTGATAGTACGAACTAGCCAACTATGGACTCAGCAGACAGTAGCCAGCTGCGGTCAGTGTTAGACCGACAGGGAGCCCTGCTCGACCAACATCATGTCCAGCTGGAATCTGTTAGCAAGACCCTGGAGTGCTTCGCGGCGTGCATGGACAATCTCTCTACTCACCTGCAGCACCTCCAGCTTGCACAAGACCTCCCTGCACCTGCTCCGCAACCTCTTGCCGCTCAGCCAGGAAGGGAGCCCCGTCTGCCACCTCCGGAACCGTACGCTGGTGAGCCTGGAACCTGCCGCTCCTTTCTGTCACAGTGCTCTCTGGTTTTCGAGCTCCAGCCGTCCACCTTTCCCACAGACCGAGCACGAATCGCGTACGTCATCACCTTGCTCACCGGGCGTGCCAGAGAGTGGGGAACGGCAGTGTGGGATGTCAGCTCGCCTGTGTGCTCCTCCTACACCTCCTTCTGTGAGGAGATGAAGCGAGTGTTCGACCGGTCCACCACCGGTCATGAGGCTGCTCGGGAGATGCTGCAGATCCGTCAGCAAGGGAGCTCAGTCTCCAACTATGCCATTGACTTTCGGACCCTTGCTGTGACTAGTGGCTGGAATCAAGAGGCCCTGTACGACGTGTTCCTCCATGGGCTTTCGGAGGAGATCAAAGACGAACTTGTCACCCGGGATCTGCCGGCTGGGTTCGACACCCTGGTCGACCTCGCCATCCGCATCGACCACCGCCTGTCTGCTCGTCGGAGAGAGAGAGCAGAGTCTCGGGGATCAGCGGGGGAGTTTCGGAAGCCTTTGTCTGCTGCAGCGATGCCCTCTGTTCCGGAACCCGTACAGATCGACCGCACGCGCCTCTCTCCGGCGGAACGACAAAGGCGGATCCAGACCCGGTCCTGCCTGTATTGCGGCAACCCAGGGCACTTCGTCTCTAAGTGCCCAATAAAAGGCCAGCGCGCACCTGTAACTGGGGAGATACAGGTGAGCACAACGCCTGTTCCCAACTCCCCAATCACTCGCCCACTGCTGTCAGCGTCCCTCTTTGTTCATGGCCAGCCACAGGTGGTTGCTGTTCTCATTGATTCCGGAGCGGACGGGAACTTTATCGATGCTAGCCTGGTCCTGCAGCTCGGGTTGCCACAGGTCCCGCTCCAGACCCCCCTAGAGGCGGTTGCCATCACCGGGAGGCCGCTCGTCAAAATCACGCATGTTACTCCGCCGGTGAGTCTTCTGCTGTCTGGCAACCACCGTGAGGACATCGTGCTGCACATCATGGACACACCCCAAGCACCGTTAGTACTGGGACTCCCCTGGCTCTGCAAACACAACCCCTGGATCAATTGGGTGGAGAACAGAATATCGGAGTGGAGTCCGTTCTGTGCATCTCATTGTCTCAAAGACGCTCCAGTCCCCGTCTCTGCAGCTTCCACCATCGCCGATGAGTTTCCTGACCTGTCTGGAGTGCCCCCCGAGTACCTGGACCTGAAGGGAGTTTTTAGCAAGTCCCGCGCCGCCTCCTTGCCGCCTCATCGTCCCTATGATTGTGCCATTGACCTCCTGCCTGGCACCACTCCGCCCCGGGGCCGCCTGTATTCCCTGTCGCCACCGGAGACGGAGGCTATGAATAAGTACATCCAGGAGTCGCTGGCAGCCGGCATAATTCGCCCCTCGTCTTCTCCTGCCGGAGCGGGTTTTTTCTTTGTGGGCAAGAAGGACGGTGGACTCCGCCCCTGCATCGATTACCGGGGGTTAAACGCCATCACGGTGAAAAACCGATACCCTCTCCCGCTGATGTCTGTAGCGTTCGAGTCCCTGCAGGGAGCGAAGATCTTTAGCAAACTCGATCTGCGCAACGCCTACCACCTGGTCCGCATCAGAGAGGGGGATGAGTGGAAGACCGCGTTTAACACCCCGACGGGTCACTATGAATACCTGGTCATGCCTTTCGGTCTTACCAATGCTCCTTCCGTTTTCCAAGCCCTGGTAAACGACTTTCTCCGTGACATGCTTGGCAAGTTTGTGTACGTGTACCTGGATGACATCCTCATCTTCTCCCGCTCGCCTGCTGAACATTGCCTTCATGTCCACCAAGTGCTGCAGAGGCTGCTAGAGAACCACCTGTTCGTTAAAGCGGAGAAGAGTGAGTTTCATCGGGACTCGATTTCCTTCCTGGGGTGTGTTGTCACAGCCGGAGGGGTCCGGATGGATCGTCGCAAGGTCCAGGCGGTCGAGGAGTGGCCAACGCCAACTTCTCGTCGTGAGCTCCAACGATTCCTGGGTTTTGCTAACTTTTATCGACGGTTCATTCGTGATTACAGCTCGGTTGCCTCTCCTCTCACCTCTCTGACTTCCCCCTCCAGACGCTTTTCCTGGCCCCCGGTCGCTGAGGAGGCATTCCAGGCGCTCAAGAGGCGCTTCACCACTGCGCCGGTGCTCGCCCAGCCTGATCCTGCCCGGCAGTTTGTCGTCGAAGTGGACGCCTCGGAAGTGGGAGTGGGGGCTGTGCTCTCTCAGGTGTCCGCACTAGACAACAAACTCCATCCTTGTGCCTTTTTCTCGCGCCGGCTTTCCACCTCGGAGCGCAACTACGACATCGGGGACCGGGAGCTGCTAGCCGTTAAGCTGGCTTTGGAGGAGTGGAGGCACTGGCTGGAGGGGGCGAGTATCCCGTTTCTGGTGTGGACCGATCACAAGAACCTGGAATATCTGCGTACGGCGAAACGCCTTAATCCTCGCCAGGCTCGCTGGTCCCTGTTCTTTGCCAGGTTCGACTTCGTTCTCTCCTACCGCCCAGGTTCCAAGAACGGCAAGCCCGATGCCCTTTCTCGCCAGTCCTCCCCACCGGAGGAGGCGCCTGAGTCCAGCACCATATTGCCCGCTCGGTGCTTGCTGGCTGCGGCATTATGGGACATCGAGTCCTTAGTACGCTCTTCTCAACAGGGCGACGCCTGCCCCAGTTCTTGTCCGGTTAATTGTCTGTTCGTTCCTGAGTCTGTTCGTTCCCAGGTCCTGCAGTGGGGACACTCCTCCAAGCTGGCCTGCCACCCAGGGGTTAAACGCACCAAGGCCCTCATCGAGCAGCGTTTCTGGTGGCCCGCCATGGAAGAGGATGTCCGCAGCTTTGTCTCCGCCTGCTCAGTCTGTGCGCAGAACAAGCCCTCCAACCACCCCCCTGCTGGACTGCTGCGCCCTCTGCCTATCCCCAAGCGACCCTGGTCCCACATCGCCTTGGACTTCGTCACCGGTTTGCCCGCGTCCGAAGGTAATACGGTTATCCTAACCGTGGTTGATCGCTTCTCCAAGTCTGTGCACTTCGTCGCGCTGGCAAAGCTGCCCACGGCTAAAGAAACGGCTGAGTTGATGATCAATCATGTGTTCAGACTACATGGATTGCCGGTTGACGTGGTGTCGGATAGGGGGGCCCAGTTCACGTCACGCTTTTGGAGGGCTTTCTGCAAGTTGTTGGGGGCATCTGTGAGTCTCTCCTCAGGTTTCCACCCGCAGACCAACGGCCAGACCGAGCGGGCTAATCAGCAGCTGGAGACGGTGCTGCGTTGTCTCGCTTCGCAAGACCCCAGCTCCTGGAGTCGGCTGCTGCCCTGGGTGGAGTATTCTATCAACTCCCTGCCATCCTCTTCCACCGGCCTGTCCCCGTTCCAGTGCTGCCTCGGCTACCAGCCCCCGCTGTTCCCAGCTCAGGAGGAGGAGGTTGGGGTCCCCTCGGCTGTGGCGTTCGTCCGTCGCTGCCGGCGTACCTGGAAGCGCACCCGGACTGCGCTCCTACGTGCATCTGCCCGGATCAAGCGGGCCGCTGACCGGCTCCGTTCCAAAGCTCCCCGCTACGTCCGGGGGCAGCGAGTGTGGCTGTCCACACGCGATCTTCCCCTCAGGGTGGAATCCCGCAAACTGGCCCCACGCTTCATCGGTCCCTTCCCCATCGCCCGAGTCATCAGTTCCACTGCTGTCCGGCTCAAGCTCCCGTCCTCCCTCCGGCGCATCCACCCGACTTTTCATGTCTCCAGGGTCAAGCCCGTCGTCCGCAGCCCACTCTGCCCAGCTCCGCGGGCCCCTCCGCCCCCCCGCCTGATCGACGGATCCGAAGCTTACACCGTGCGCCGTTTGCTGGGAGTCCGGCGCCGGGGCCGCGGACTCCAATACCTGGTGGACTGGGAGGGTTACGGCCCGGAGGAACGATGCTGGGTCCCAGCCCGTGACATACTCGACCCTTCCCTCATCGCGGACTTTCGCCGGCGGCATCCTGGACTGCCTGCTGGGACGCCCGGTGGCGTCCGTAGGGGGGGGGGTACTGTCATGACTGCGGCGTCTTAGCCGGTTGTTTTCTTTTCCCTGTCCATGTGCTTTTGTTTTTCCTTGTGTTCTAGCCCTGCCCCGTTCTCCGCCCACCTGATTGTCTCTACCTGCCTGCCTGCACACCTGCATCACATCTTGTCATCTGCCTTGCCCTATATATTCCCCGTTTGTTTCTTGTCTCGTTGCTAGTTCGTCTCAGTTTTCTGTTTCGCTACAAGCTATTTTCCTGTTCTGCCTGCCAGCCTGTTTTCCCGATCTTGCCTGTTTCCCTCGACCGTGTTTTTGGATTTGTTTGGTACTGTTTGCCGTGTTTTTCTGGTTTTCCGACTTTGCCTGTTTTTGACTTCGTTTTTCTGGATTCCCCGTATCGGCTTGTTATACTTCGCTTGGTGCACCCCATTCCGCTGTCTGCGCTTGAGTCCCCGCCTGAGTTGTGATACCCATACACAACACACACACACATACATACATACTAGTCAAAGTCAACTTTATTGTCAATTCTCCAATATGCACAGGACATACTGAGGATTGAAATTGCGTTTCTCTCAGGCCCATGGTGACAATACAACAGTTCGACATAACACAGTGACACTGAGAAACAAGAACAAGAATTTTCACAGATATACAATAAACACAAATGGCTCAATAACACAGACATAAATAAAATGTGTGTCATTAGAGACAGAACAAGCTACAAATATTTACAGCAAGGGCATCAAGGCACATGGTAGGTTTAGAAATATAAAATTATAAATATAAAAATATAAATATAAATTCCACAGGATATGATGTAGACTGTTATATAAGTAAAGTGACTGTGCAGATCTGTGTGAGTTTGTGTGTGATTAATGTTGGGAGTAGGAGTGGGTGGAGAATAGTCCAGGCTTCAGTAAAAGTTCAGTTCTGTGTTGGAGCAGATGGCTGAGGGAGGGAAGAGAGTTCAACTTCCTAACAGCCTGGTGGATGAACCTGTCCCTCAACGTTGAGGTACGGGCCTGGAGGCTTCTGAATCTCCTCCCCGATGGGAGGGGACTGAAGAGCGTGTGCGATGGGTGAGTGGGGTCACCAGCAATGCTCTGTGCTTTACGGGCTAGGCGTGTGTTGTAGATGTCCAGGAGGGAGGGGAGTGAGGCACCAGAGATCTTTTCTGCTGCATCCACTATGCTACAGGTTTACTTCAATAATACTGTTAAACAGTTCCAATAAAATCCAATTGCTGCTATATGTGTGAGAAGTTATTAGTGTTGCTTACTGTAGACAGACATGCTCTTGACTTAAGTTGCTAGTAGGAACACACAGCCAATGCGTGGTCAGAAAAAGGAAGACAATCGGTTGGTTGTGGGCTTGTAGAGAGCTTCTTTTGTGTGCCACCAGATTCTTGCTCTCCCCTCAACTTTCTGTTACATCTGCAGATAATGTGCTGCTTCCTAGTCACTGTGTGGGAGCATGGTTTCAGTTAAAAAATTCTGTAACAATAAGAGTGCTGCCATACTGAACTGTGAAACAAATAGCTCGCTACCTATCAGTATAGGATGTTAGGACAAATCTAGCTAGCTGTTGAACTGCTTCAACTTTGCTGTGGCAGATAGAAGTCTATGATAGGTATTTTACTTAGCAAAATGGTAAAAGTGGAAAACAAAGCATTGCTAGTGGGCTAGCTTCATTATTTCACAATGCTAATTCCTTAAAAATACTAAGGCTAGATAGCTACAGTTGTGCTAGCTAGCTTTGATTGATGTTCTAGGATTTTTAACAACAAAAATGTGCAGTATTGCTTAAACATTCCTTTAAAAATCAACAACTGTTTGATGATGATGATGATGGTGGTGGTGGTGGTGGTGGTGGTGGTGTGTGTGTGTGTGTGTGTTCCAGTTGGATGTAGCACAGTAACTTCACAAAGTGAAGGGTAGTAACTTTTCATTTTTTTAAAATTTTGGTGAAAGAAAGCATAAGTGTGAAAAGAAAAATACATACAGACAAGCCCCATCAATACCCTTGCAGTTCTGCAGATTTATAACTGGACTTTATGTGGTTCTCCTCTTGGGTTTAAAACCTCATGCGATCTTCAGGCCAGTCCCTCTCACACAGATTACCCAGCTGTACTCCAGCATCCCCCATTTCCTGTTACCACACACACTTCAGCACCTCTCTGTCGGACTCCCTGAAATAAGCTTGTCCTTTTGAACTTCAGGGAAACCAAACCCATTTCTTACTGGTTAGCCTGCATGATGAAGGGATCTCTGCATTCTCAGTCTTAAATCTGTCAGCTAAAATAGACATTAATTTAAAAGGAGACCTTTTTGGGGTAGCATCCAAGATTTTGTGTAATGACAGATGTTGGGATGCAGAGAGAAAATTGCATGCTGAAGAAAAAAACAACAGTGAAAATGATGCACACTGAACAGTATGCAAACGAGATGGGATATTATTAGCAGAACCACAACGTACACACACCTGATCACCGTTCTTTACACCTAGAAGAGAAACAACTTTGAATGAAAGATGGGTATAACAAATAGGGAATGAAAGAAGGAAACTAAGGGGTTTTATTCCCATGCTATGACTAAACATTTGACCTTCCCTCTGGCTTTGATTTCCTTCTGTACAATCCACAGGTGGTTCATTTGGGCAATTCAAACAGAATCAACATTCTGCTGAATCTGAAACTTGAAAATCAGTGTCATGTAATTTTTTTTTCCAGCTCCAGTTTTTACAAGAGGCTGGTGCTCTCCCTTATGGCATTTTTAAATGGCTGAAAATATCCCTTTTTTCACTGAATGGCAATCACAACTTTTTTTATTCAATGATTTCAAAATATGGTACCAAATAAGCAAAATACGCATATACTGTAAGATTTTGTTCTGCATGAGCAACCTCTCCAGCTTGAAACCCAAAGTTGTCTGTGAGGCCATATAAATGTGCAGGTTTTAAAAGCAATATTGTCCTCCTCACCGCACCCGATGAGCCTTCATGGTTATGCAAACCAGCCTGGTGAATAAATCTGACAAAATTTTTCTTTTTGTACTGTGTCGAGAAAAAAGGAAATGAACCAAGACCATAACCAGGCACTAATGTTTGCATTTCAAGTCTGCATTTCAAGTCTTTTGTGTACAGTTAACAATTTATATTTTGTTTTTCATTATTGTGTTTTTTTTTATCCTTTGCAATGGATAATCAAGTGTTCCAAGCAATCGTTAAGCCGAGATAGAACTGGAGCTACATCTATCTACAAAACCATCTGCGAATCTGCACTTAGAGGCAAGCAAATGCTTGATCTCAGATCTGTCTGTCAGTTCTGTTCTTCGCTAACCTGGGAGTTAAAGAGGAGAATCTGTGAAATCTTTTTTGGGAAAACAACATATTGCATTATATTTTAATTGGGGTAGGTAATAGTCCTTGAAGACTTCTTCATTAGTCATCAAGGCAAGCTGTTCCAGTGCGCCTCGGTGCGGATGTCTTCCTGGCTTGCTTCCCGTTCCTTGTGCTTCTTGGGGAGAAGACAGCACTCAATGGTTTGTTTTTGACTGAGGATTCTTCCAAGTACAGCGAAACTTGAAAGTTTTGTCTTTTGCAATAATAATGGGAACACAAGGGCAAGCTGCAAGGAATCAATGATTGTGGCTTTGAATATGACTCAATGACTCAATATAACCTTTTTTTAAATAGCATGCTGAAGAGTGCCCAATTCCACACACACCCAACAACAAAGAACAACAGATATATCAAGTTATGTTTAATATGTTGTTCTCAATGCTTTGAACAGCACTGAATTCAGAATTGAGCACATGCTCTTACAAGGAGTGATCTCATTTGTTAAAAACTATATTTGGAGTGATGCATGTTCATTTAAGAAACAGTGATGGCCTTACATTTTGGGTAGGAGAAAAGAACACCACCTTGTCATCTTGCAGTGGTCTGAGTCAGACACTACACCTACAGTCTAACTGTAGTGAGCCAAAAAACTTAACCTTCAGTCATGCAGGGAACGAATGTACCTCTTTCAGTCCTTCAGGCCTTTACATAATTAATGGTAAAATCAGAGGGCTCAGAAATAACGACAATTTGATATACAGCAGTCCCTTGCCAACTGCAGGGGTTATGTTCCTGAGTTAGTGGGCATTCAGACAGAGAATGGCAGAGCTGTATGAGGTGCAGATTTTGTGATTATTTTCAGCAAGGAGAAAGTGGCAAAGTGTTTAACAGCCAGGCGCAGTTTTTCTTGGTTAAAAATGGCCCATTACGAGCCGGGAAAGCTGAACATATTTGATTGTCAACACATCCTCTGCGTGTGGCTACTCACGTTCAGCCAATCAGAGAGAAGCCGGAGGGTTCTCTCTTTTTCAACATGGAAGAAAGGCTGATTACGGTTTGTTTGTCGCAGTCCAAAGTTACACAATCTCTAAAGGAGTGTTGGAATGCATTCACTTGGATAAATTTTAATGCTATGGGTGAAATGTATTTGTAATTTTAGCTGTTGTTCTAGATAGCTGTAATAGCTTAGCTTAATCTTGTTTTTGTGAAATAAATGTATTTTTTTGTTAGCCAATAAAGCAAAATTTAATTGACTCGAAAGTTCATAACAACATGCAGTTCTGCTGCATGTCACTGTGCTCTGTCCCTTGGCCTACAGTTGTGGATTCAGTGGTTAGTGAGATCCTGCTTGTCTGGGAACTGGGTTTTTGTGGGAGTGATCCTTTTGAGGCAAACATAAATAAACAAAAAATAAACAAACTTCTTGCACATATAAATACAAAGAAACACAAGTATAAAAAGGCACAGAACTGTACAGATATTAGACAACACATTCTTAACACAGCTTCATTGGCTAGCAGTGCTAGTAACCTAACCCCAGGTGCTTGCAAAGATATCAACTGACAACAGATGATAGTGATAAAACAAACACCAGTGCAACTTTCAATCTGACAAGATGAACAATTAACAATTAATGAGCCGTTCCCGCATATGCCTCTTAGCGGCTGCTCACATGCTGTCACATGGTACTCCCTTAAAAAGACCCCTCTCTAGGCAGCTCCCCGACCACATGGAGCTACAGAGACATAAACATTTTACAGGCTGAGTAAAAATGGAGAGTTTTCAAACATTTCAGGTTAAAATTCACATAAAACTGTTCTTCATTTAATGTGACTCTGGTGCTGCTAAAAGGTTTGTGGCCCAGTCCTCAATAAACTTAAAGCTGCGGCATTTCATCCCTCGACCTGGCAGTCTTTCTCATGACTGCTGCTTCCATGCACCAATACATGGGACAGACAGTGGGCGTGACAGATGCATGCCAGGAGACATAGAGTGTGGGGAAATTAGCATGGAGATTTGGAACAATTAATACACATTGAACCATGGATAACTAAGACAGAAGATTGCTGTCAGTGAGAGTATAGAATTCATAAACAGCATAAAGTCAAAACCGTGGCAGACAAACCCATGGTTGTTAAGGAGCTCTTGTGAAGCATGATGTATAATGTCTTGAAATGATTATGTGTGGCAGGATTTCGGTTCCTTGCTACTGACCCTAAAAAGTCCATTTACAAACTGCCATAAAAATATGCTCATGTTTTACGCTGTGCTTGCAGCCCGACGGTGAACCTTCATTCATTTAAGGTAGAGCAATGGCAACGGCATGGATTTGAGCTCACATACAACGCTACTGGATTCACACACCTTTATATTTCAGAGGATACGTGCCTACACCTATACCACTGTACAGAGACGTAAAAAAATAGATGCTGGAATGCTCGTATGAATCCTGCTACTTTCAAACAGTGAAAGTGTTGTACATGAATGTGGCAGAATCGCTTCAAAAAGTTACACGCAGTGAATTGACATCAGCACACAGTTCATACAATAATTCGGAGAGTAAAAAACAACAACAATAAAGACTTGCTAACATGATGGAGTGACAGTGAAAGGAAAAGTAGCCATTGGCTTCACCCTTCAGTGTAGTCCAAGTATGGAGGTCTGCAGCTGGTACTCCAGCAATCATGCCAGGTAGCAAGTTACACACACAGACAGAGAAACCCCTTCAAAGAAAAGCACATACCACTGGGAGAGCAGGTCAGTGTGAAGTTATTCTGTTCCCTTTAGAAGCAGACTTCTACCCTCACCACGGTGCCCCCCACCCAGAGGAATGCACTCAACACCAGCGAAGCCTGTCTGACACTGTGCCAAGAAAAGCAGGTGGGTGCAAAAAAAAATAAAATTAACTTAAACAGCCCTTTATACAGCTGTTGACTGTTAGGCTTGATTATCGACTTTAATGGGCTGCAAGTGAGAGAAAGGAGGCGTCCTTATTACATTAAGTGGTCTTAACACTACAACTGCCAAAGCCATCAGTTTAACAGCATTCGCTTTTAAAATGAAAATTACTCCACTGCAGTGAAAGATATATACGGCTGCCTGTAAATGACTTTTCCCAGGCATTCATTGTCCTGCCTTGGACCATTGCTATCCTGCATTCTCTGATACTGTTTTGACATCGAAGGATGTTTGATTTCAAGGTATTTGAATTAGCTTCTTGGGAATGTGTAGTGTTATTATTGAAGTCTCACATGCATTTTTCAGCACACCTAAAAATATTGTGATTAAGCTGAAGGTGTCACATCTTTTAAGCTAGTCGTCTGTTCTGTTAAAAAAGAGCAGTTTATTAACATCGTCACTCCTGTGTCTGTCACTCGTTGTGGGAACAGCATGGATTTCTACATTCCTTTTTTAATCCATCTGCACGACTGCTGCCAAACGTTCCTTGCATCTGCTAAATCTTTGATAGAGCCGCAAAGATGTGAACATTATGGCCCCCGCTGCAAGGGAAGAGCTCGGGACTCACTGAAGTTTTTCAAATGAGAGAACAGGAACAGAGACTGTTGCAGTGCCGCACTCCACGTGGGGTCAGGAAGGTACAATTCTCTCAAGTGTTTTCAGGGAGATCCCTCTGGTGACAACATTCTGTATAAAAGCACGGGGCCACAGTATCGGAGGGGGAGACCAGCACACCGAGCTATTGAAAGTTTACAGATGAGGGACTTCAGAGAGCTCTCCTGGTGCGGTTGACAGTGCTTAAAAGAGAATACCGTTTCTGTGTTGTTGACTGGCCCAGAGATGCAGAATGTGGGAAAGGAGAGAGCGGCCTTCGCATCCCGCAGAGCAAGTGGAGGGGAGAAGGATATGTGATGGGCCAGTACACTTGCTACATTTATCGCCCCAACCCCAAAACACCATCCCTCCATATAGCTCTAACTCTGAAAGCCAACAACCAAACACTGAAACTGAGATGAAACGGTTACAAGAACCCTCTCTGTCTTTTGGGTTGGAGGGGTCTGCAGGATCAGATGACAGTTTCAGGTTTAGTAACAGCACAAGGTAACCACAGTTCGATCGGTTATTTTATAATGCAGCTTGAAATCTGGAAAATAAACAAACAAAACTCAGCTGAGCATTTGGATAGATCTAGCTACAGCCAGTGAGTAAAGATTTGGGGATTATTCAAGTCAGTCACTGTAAGTGATTTTAAACATAAGTGCTATAACTATAAGAGAGCTGGTCAAGATATATAACATGCTTGTTAGTTACACACGTACTGTTACAATGTTTGATATCTTTTCAAATTCAGTTTGATTCAGTCTGATTTTTCAGCATGCAGATTTCCCAGTTGCATTGACCCAATGACATTTTACTTGACTGGACCATGGGAACATTGCAATTGTTTGAAAGACAATTAGACACAATGCAGAGTCTCAGTGGAGTCCAGCAGTGTATGGAATTTATTTTTGCTTTTTAAAATATGGATATAATATGCAACTCTGCATTTCATTTTGCACTCTTATGCTGTACATTACAGCATAAGAGGAATTATTCTTATAGTTTAAGGTCTGTCTAGATATGTATTTGACTGTAAAAACTGATGATGACTAATTGAAATTGTACCAAATTGCAGTGTGTTATCTTCACACTGAATTTCCCTGACTGGGTATTGTGAAAATTCTTCCAAATTACACTGTTTTACTTACCTATTACTGTGACTTAATTTCCATCTCTTTTGCATGTGCAAATGCTGGAGAGCATGGATGAACGATGAATCTGTCACTTGGACTAAAAGGGATGAGATATCCGTCACTGGTTCAACATTCCTCAGTCAAAAGAGAGAAGAGATCGTGATCATAAATACCTTTTGTACACTTTGATGGCTCAATAACGATATGGATGTCTTCCGAGGATATTAAAGCAAGCAAGCCAGATGCTTTCTAAATATATGCTGAAACACAAGTAAATATCGATTGCGCAGAAACTTAATGCCAGACACCGCTGTTTCTGCTACTGTAGTCTGAGAGGTTCTCACCACGACAGTTTTCTCACCACACCTTGAAAGGTATGATAGGAATATCCCCCATGGTGATCTTACTTTTCTTTCTTCCCCATTTAACTGCTGTGTTGGGGACAAATCAATATATTAACAACCTGATATAGTACTAATTTAAAAGAGACATTCTGATAATAGCCAACTATTAGCATAAGCCACTTGGTTAAGGCCTGGGCAAAGTAAATGACAACTTTCAGCTGTGTCAGCACAGGAAGCATTTCCTTGAGTGGAGGCAGTGGATTCTACTGACAGCTGATATGCTCATCCTTTTACTGACATTAAAAGGATGCGGATGTCAACAAAAAATGGGACTGCTAATGATTTTGGATATGTCTGAGCAGGAGAATAAATGAACCCTGTGTAACAAATAATTAAAATGTGGTGCTGCTTTAGTTCTTCACCTGGTTGATGCAATTGAATTTTTTTGCACACAATGGGAAAGTTGATATAATATGTACATTTCATTATCATACATGTTTTATGTTTTCTGACAAAGACACACTCAAATTAATTAAGTGACAAAAACAACTTTTTGGTCCTATGTTAAATTACATAGCCTGTGCTGTTTTAGTGTACCCAACATAGTTACATACTGTGCTAATTATTATTATTAAGCCTTTTTACAGCATCTGTAATTACATGTGTAGCACATGTTATAGTTTATGCACATGCGCATGCCTAAAAACTATGACAAAAACCAAGAGGTTTGTGTAAATACATGTGATATAGTGTAACAAGACTTTTGTCTACTGCATGTATCTGTACATAAAGTTAATAATTATGTGATTACCACATATAAATATTCAAGTACCAAATTATAGTTACCTACAGTACCTTGCTATTTCATTTCACAAATTATACTCATACTCTTATAGGTATGAGGAAACATGAAAGCATTTAAATTCCTTGTCGAACTTGTTTTGGGGGCGTTTACCAGAGGATTTATTTATGCCATGCACAGTAAAACAGTTATTCTTGGTAGTTCCTGTGGACATCAACTGTAGAATGTCTCAATGTTATCCAAAAGCTCACGCCTTTTCCCCTGAATGGCAACGCACGACTGGTGGCAAGGCTGCTAATTTAAAGAACAGTAGCAGTCCATCATTCATAGGCTCTCTTACTGGTTAACAATAATAACAAATTAACATTTTGTGCTCTAAAGCTACAGAATATGATATAATCTTAACTATATGAAGATTATATGATATAAATTATATAAAATCATTTATAACAGTCAAAGATTGATGGAAACATTATGACAATTAAGCACTGGCAATGAGATCATGATGGTAAAAATGAAACTGATGGTGAATGAAATCGTTATTGGCTTGCCTATGTTATGCTTATATCAGTTTTTTCATACTTTCGTGCTGTTCAGGTCAGGGCTGTACATATATTGTCAGAACATGCTTCACTGCTATTTTGTCAAGGGCTCAAGATATTCCACAAAGGCATATTAAATTTGAAATTCAATCTGAAATGGAAAGGAGGGAGTAGGAGAAAAACGCGAGAGGCAAGGTGCCGTGTTCCGCCACGCGCTCATCAATCAGTGTCTGCTTTACCCTTCATTGCGGTGATAATGTTGCCATGATTGCTGCGTGTGGTAATTATTATTGCGGTCGGTGGAATGGAGCCTGTCGGGTCTGGAGGTGGGGACCCAGGGGCCCCCCACCTGCCATCACTCAAAGGTGTACAGAAACAAGGACCCGCTAAATTTTTCATGATTTTATTCAATTTTGCTCTCCCGACATAATGGGCCTCCTAAGTCCTCAATCACCAGAGGTGCGCTGCATAGGAGGGCTCGGGAGCATTAATCAGAGCCACAGAGGGGACTGGGACCCGGTGCTACATCATCCTGCCACGGGGCGGGGAGGGTGCAGGGGAGCGGGGCATCGCACCGGTGACAAAGGAGCCGGGGGTGAGGGAGCTGGCACCAAATGCGGCCGGTGCCAGGGATGGGTGGGGGGCGATGATACCGATGTCAGAAATAGAGAGAAAGCTAAAAATATACATTCCTGCTGGTGAAAAGAGGGAGGGAAGCAGAGGGATGGAGAGGAGAAGAGGGGGCTGAGAGTGAATTGGGTAGTCGGAGGTTTTGCGTAAATAGGAATAGATCATGGTCCGCTGTGCGCGGAGCCACCTGTACCATGGCGGATGAGGTGGTAGGGGGTAATGCGTCTCTGTGCGGTGGGTGGCCCCGGCAGTCACTTTCAATGAGCCGCCAAGATGCGTCACATAAATATTGACTGTCTTTCATCTTTATCAGCTGTCAGCAGAATTAATAGAGCGTCACGTATCCAGCTTGTCCTGCCTCTGTCAGGGGGAGAGAAATGTGGCATTTCAATTAAGTTTCAGTACACAATGCGCTGGGTGATAGTTCGGTTTTTACAAAGTGAGCCTTAAAGTTACAGCTTTCCGAAGTGCACCCAGAACTTGGGTGAAGTTTAAAGTGGGTGAATTGTAATGCTTTCAACTTTTAACAACCTTGATCTAAATGAAAAAATGACACTAATTTTGAAAATCTTACCCAGGCTAATTGTAAGCTTGCCAGCAAAACAACAATGACAAAAAAATTACCCACCTAATGACCCCTGAAATTTGAGGCTCTCTATAGCTAATCCTCCTGGAAATACAGTGAAGACTATAAGCACTATCACCAACTTTTAATAATATATAATAAAACATCACTGAAAGTGTTTAAATGGTCTCATACTCAAGCTACAATATGTCTGAGCTAGTAGAAATAATCATCACCTCTGCCTCGTTAAGAGTAGAGGTCATAATATCACCCCTGTGTGTTTGTCTGTAGGATTTGTTAACAAGATCATTCAAAAAGTTATGTGTTAATTTGGATGAGTGTGAGTAATTTTGGATTATTGGACAAGTAAAAAAAGGGCACAGTTTTGGCATAGTGGTAAGAGGCTTGGCTTGTAATCCAAAATGTGCCAATTTGACCTGAGTGAGGCCTTGCTGTTGTAACCTTAAGCCAGGCACTTACCCCGAATTGCCTCAGTAAATATCCATTGGTAAGCACTGTAAGTCACTTTGGATGAAGGGATCTACTGAACAAATGTAAGATAAGATTTGATTTGATTTTATAGCTGCTACAAAGACCACCAAAAAACAGATCTTTGAATTGGAGTGGACATTTCACTAAGCCATCTAATGATGGGTTACCTGTCTAGCAATAGTCTCAAAAGGGTGGTGGAGGTATATGCTGTACCATGTGTTACTTGTTAGTTTATAGTCATTAATTCATACACATGTGGGCTGGTACCTTGCTCATCATGAGGCAGGAATTCTGTTTGATATCTGAATGCATGGGAAGAAGCCTTAGATGTGGGCAGTATGCAACTTTCTCCCATCTATAAAAATTCAGTGCATGAAAGTTTCATTCAACCCACTGTGTCCTAGCAATATAGTGGAACTCAGAACCTGTGATGTGCAGTTTGTTCAGAAAATCCATCAGTGTTGTGACTCATACCGCCACACAAACAAGCTGACGTTGATAGACATGGTGAAGAAAAAAAAAAACAGTTTTTTAGTGTAATAGTTTCATTTGGCAATATGTGCAATATTATATGGGTCACCAGTAGTACAGACAGGAACCGAAAAGACCACTGGAATACAAATAATATGTGATCGTGGGTTTTTCCTGTTCAAAATATTGCCATGGGGTAAAAGCTGGCAAAAGTGGCAGGTTGTGAAGTTGTGGGATGGATATGCTGTTGTACATGTGAGAAAATTAGTAAGACTAATAAAACTAAATTAGTAAAATTAGGGTAAAAGTATATAATAGTAGCTAATGGATCACTGATAAAGCATCAGACAGAGAGGCAGCGCTAACATAAAAGCAGACAACCACAAAGCATTACATACATACAAGCACTTCTCCCTTCTTAATCAGACTTTACACAATTACACAAATGTTGTGGGCTTTCTGACTCATATACACGGGAAAGCGGAGCTGCAATGGAATGGACAGTAGATCATTTTGTTACCACTTTCTATGAAGCGCCTGGATAGAATGTACTATTGAGCGCATTAGTGTTGTCATGACACAATGCATTTATAATACAATAGGAATGTGTTATAAACCATTATGAACTATGATTTAAACTCATAATTGTGAATAACCATGAACATTACAGTTTCCAACAAACATTCCATTACACCAAACACACATTAGAAAACACTTTACCCAACTTGGCAGGATGGGGAATGAGTAGTTACCTGGCAAAATGCTTACTAATAAATTTTTCTAATGATAAAAAATAAAAACAGCAAAAACAAATAAATTATTCCAGCATGATAGTACCGTTTGAGAACATTGAGGTGATATTTGTAGTTTGGCCACTGTAGAGTAAAATAGAAAATTTGCCTCTTTGATCAACTCTAATAATGTTTTAGAATTGGTTTGAAAAAAAAAAGTTGGAATAAAATGAAGATGGAGTCTTTATTAATGTGTTTTTATATTTAGTCCTCAGTGGGTCCTCAGTTTCAAGAACTATATGGACGTGGTATATGGATGTGGTGTTGAATTATTTATCGTTCTGAGAAACATTAGCCCTGATTTTTCTCACGGATTTCTCTCCCACTCCACGTTGGGACAAGGATGTCTTCATCCCATGATGTTACAGTGCCATGTTGCCACTTGACTTGAATCAATGCAACAGCTCTTAGAAATGCAAGGTATACAAATTAAAGAGCGGGACTCCTTGAATACATTTTCAAGCTAAGTACAACCACCTATTGTGAGGGTTCAGCCCTGAAATGTGAAATATTAATTGAGCTGGAAAAGAGTCTGCTTTGATTTAAGCGAATGGTAATTTCCTCTGTTGAAGAGTGATGTGTTAAAGTGTGACCCCCGCCCGTCCGCCTCCCGCAGTTTTCCCTGTCTCCACCCGGAGACGACTCCATCTGTTCGCTGCCCCTGTGATTGACAGCCTTCGAGGTCAATCAGCAATTTCACACTTGGGGAAGAACAGGAGTCAAAACGGAGGGAATTAATTTGAGTGATGTTTCCTCTCCACTGGAAATGTGACTGTGGAAGGCAGATCATTTGTTCTCAGCACATCTATGTTTTGGGTGCCTCTGGCCCGGTGAGCTCCTAGATGTGGGGTGGACCGGGAGGAGAGAGCGGGGCACAGTGAGAGTAATGACCTGTCTCCAGGGGTTCGTTGTTGGTGGTGGTGGGGTGGTTGTCCTGGCAGGGGGGCCATATTTGGCACTCTCTTGAGTGCCTCATTTCCCTCAGCCCCACCCTCCATACTGGCAAAAAGCCTCCCTGCAGAGCTCACAGGAGAGACAGCCCAGCAGGTCCTCACTCCCCTCCCAGGAAAACACATGCAGGTACAAGAGGAAGACAGAAACAGGTTACACATGTCAATCATGATGCTGTAACCTAAAAAAAAGACAGAAAACAGAAACATCACGTACCTGAAGGTTTAGTTTAAAAACCTTAGTTAAAATACATTGTTCAAAACATGTAACATTTAAATACATTTAAGACGCAGTATACCACATATTTAGAACCTATATAAAATATGGCCCCTAACATTTACTATCAATTTCAAAATAAATTGTCTGATTAAAGGAAGTTGCAAGAATAAGTAATCAAGTCAAGTCACAGGTCATAAGTCTCAAGCTTCAATGGTAGTGTTTAACTAATTGTAGTGCAGTGGTTACGTTCAGGTCTATATTATGTTTATATTCTTTTCATTGAAACAATAAAAAAGAGTTAAGACATTTTGTGTTACATGACATGAAAATTAACCACAACCATTGTCTCCTTGAGGGCCATGTAGTTTTTCAGGTAAAAGAAAAGAGTGCAATATCTGTAACATTTTACACATTTCTTCAAAGGAATTACATTGCAGATCAAAAATCAAATTGTGACACAAAGTGCTTTTTTAAATAACCGCTGCTAATCAAAAACACACAGAAATATTAGCCAACGAGTAGGCTAACTGGATATCTGGGCCGGTCCTGTGCTGCTGTTTTAAATGTTAACTTAAGTGAAGCAGCCTCAGGGGGTAGCTTGCTATCTGGTTAGCTACATGGCTAGCCTGAGAATTGAATGAATAATGAATTGAATATAAAATTGTGTGGTTATATGAAATGTCTGTAAAATGAGAAACACTAGTAATATTAAGCATTGATCTTTCTGCATGATAGTGTCTTCACTGTATTCTGTGCCCTGCTTGCTAGTGAATGAAAATGGCAAGGCATTATTATATGAAATGGCATTTAGAGACCAAGAAAATAATTATCTAACATTACAGACCATATGATGGAGAAGCATGTTAAAATCTGGTCAGTGTAACATGTTTCTATGTAGTTACCTAACTACACAGTAAAGGCAAACCAAATCACCAATGGTGCTGAGTACCAGCCTGAAGAGCAAGTTAGCAAACCAGACACACTCTCACTAAGTAGCTAATGAAACATAATCACCAACCACAAACACAAAAAGCTCTTTGAAGCCAGTGACGTATAGCTACTGTCCTGCATGCACCCAAAGTATGTATTTTGCTGGTAGAGGTGATCATTATAGAGGAGGGAGATGTGAAACAACTGAACAGACCAGTGAGAGGAAAGCATTTAAACTCAAATAACATTAAGATAATTTTCATCCAGTCTCTCAAGACGAAGCACCAGGGCCAAGTCAAGTCTGAAGTTAATTTTTTGAGGCAAGTCAAGTCTAAAATTATTCAAATTGTGACTCAAGTTACTCTTGACATGAGTTCACATCTCTATACATGTATTGTACAATATATGACATGAGTTCACATCTCTATACATGTATTGTACAATATATGCATAAAAGTACATAACTGAAAATGGCACCAATTTACACATTTTGAAATACAAGCCATATAAGTAAACAACTCTCATATGTTGACAAAATACAAGCTCTATATTTGTTATGCACATACACAGGTATACCTTGTTTGACAAAGCCTCTAAAAACAAGACTATCTTGTAAGGTGTGTGGGTTTTCCCTTAAAATAATTCTTTTACATAAGCAGTCCATGTCTTACTTCTCCCTTTATCATTTCTCACAAATGACAGTGATTAAGTAAGTATGGCATCCAAACGGCCACTTAATGTGAGTGTGAGTGGCCATCCTGGGCAAACGATGAAACATAAAATCAAATTCTCCTGACACTAAACTGCAGACCATAAGGAGGGTAGGATTGGGGGTAATGAAAAGTGAAGTGCTGCGTTCGTCTGAGTTAGCACAGTTGAAATTGAAAACCATTGTAAATCAGGCGGAAAAGCTAAGGACTTTGCTTCAGCTTGCATTTGGAGCTAAGTCGTGGGTCTTTACAGTGCCAGCTCCAAGTGAAATATTAGTGTTAATGGGTTTTTTAATTAATGTATGTTCAATATACCATTATTAAATACATGTATATTTCATCTTTAAAGTGCATTTGATGATTTTTTTATTTCATAGTTAACAATATGTAATAAATTAGCCCTGTCTTTATCCCTGATATTGGGGAATACTTTCCTGTATATGCTTTATACAGTACCAGTCAAAAGCATGGACACACCTGATTAACATAATGAGAAACATGCATTCAAAGACATTTTGATCTAAAGACTTATGCTTAAATGTTTGTAATTTGTAAAATTAGTTAAAATAAAGAAAAACCCTTCTATGAGTTGGTGTGTCCAAACTTATGACTAGTACTGTAATTTAAGGAGCAAAATGTCTAATAATTAAAGAAATATCTGATGAAATACTTCATTAATATGCATAAATAGATGCATTTCATTTTTGTCTCCTACAGGTAGACATGTTTTTTTTCTCGTCCTTTTGTGTCTTATAGGTAACTCCTATGGTTACGTGTGTAGTGAGCCTGAGAGAAAGTGAAACAACTGGGCACAAAGTAAAAATCAGAAAAAGTACTGCAAAGTGAGAGATTGTAAAACAGAATTCCATTAAAATGGGGTCACTGGGAGTTCACCTGTCTTCATTCTCCTCTCTGCTCTGTTTTTAAGCAAGAGAATTTCCATACACGCCACTCTGCATGCCCACCTGCATATCAAGAGCTGACTGAGCTATTGCTTTAAAAATGTTCTTGCGGTCTAATTATAAAAATCTCTGAATGACATTTCTTTAAGTATTTTTAAAGACACCATCACCAGACTGTCCACCTGTCAGTCTGTTTATCTCTGGGCTTCTCGGTGTGCGTCTGTGGATATCGTCCGTGTTTGTCATTCCGCGCTGCCTGCCTCTCAGTTTCTGTGGAATGACAGTTTTAAAGGATGGTAAAGAGCCGCGAACCAAACGGCCACGGCCTGGAGTAAATGAGGGTGTTCGTGAATGTGACTGGAGAATCATCTCCTCCCTTGAAGGTGATATGTAATATAACCAGCAGCTCCTGCCTCGGCTCCGCTGGCAAGCGATCCAGTTTCTCCCCCCGCCGCTCCTCCCACCCCCTGGAAACCTGCTGCCTCTAGGGCCTGGCAGACCCGTGGGACCGGGCTGCCCCTGGCTGCTGCATCAGCAACGCTGGCTTCATTTCACAGGAAGACCATCCTGCCTTGATGCAGATGAGTTAATTGCTTTTTCTGTTTCATTTCCTGCATTTATTTCCTCCTTGCTCTCGTGCGGCTCTGCTGTTGCGGAGGGTCATTTTGGAGGTTGCTCTTGCGCTGCAGTCCTCCCACCTTTTTTGGCTTCCGTTCTCCTGGAGGCTGGGCTGTGCATTCTTCCCACTTCAGGACTCTCGGCATGAATGCTTGAACGCTGCTCCACATTTGAATGCGCGTTGCATGTATGACCCAAGAACGCTGTAGCACATGAACTATAAGGTCAAACGCTGAAAAAGAGGCTGATTTCTTTTAAAAAAACACACACACACACACAGAACACTGTGCCCCATAGTGAACAAAGCCATGAAGGTCCAAGGCAGTGTTTTTAATGACGACAAAAGACATCAGCATTCAACCCACTCTACGATGGGCCAATCCGGTTTGTTGGAGGGTCGTGATGCTCATGGCCAAATCCTGCCCCCGCATGTCATTTTAGTGATGGTGGCATGGAGAGAATAGAATAATGTGTAAAGGCAATGTTTATGGGGTAGGAGAGTGGCTTTTTACATTGGATATGACAATGTCCTTGCCTGTAGTCCAGCTGTTTGTGTGTGTAATGGGGGGAGATATCCTCTGACACATCCCCTAGGGTAAGCTGGGACCACAGAGGACACTGTGTGAATGACAGGAGACCAGGGCCAGGAGCGAATACCTCAGCAGCATTCATGGAAGGGATGGGATTGTGTTTTTAACCATGAGCAACAGCACTATCCAATGCAGGCAACCACTCACAGAATTCAAGGAGTGGGCAGAAGCTCCCTTGGCGGGTGGGGCTGTGTCTAGGTTTTGTTTTTTTTTTTGGGGGGGGGGGGATTCCAGCTTGTGAGCCATTGGGGGAGGAGAGGGAATAGGATGGTATTTAAAACACAATAGCAGAGGCAGTTTAGCCAGCCCTTTTTCAGCAAGTGAAATATCCAGAACAATCCTTTGTCAATGCAACAACAAAAAGTTGTTGGGGAGCTGGTAGAGGCTAAAAATGAAAAGTCACAGCAATCCTCAGAGGGGGCAAGACATCATTACCGTCTGGCAGGACTTGCAATATGCAGTCACAGAGATCACTGACTTCTTATCTATAGTCACCTCATAATGAACACATTCCACACAGAGAGGAGGAAATTAAAATAATCAGTGCCCACTCTCAGTGCAAAAATAGTATTTTGGCATAGCTTTAAGGTCTCATCAGGCTTATGAGAGGTGAGAAGGTAGTTTAATTTCTTTGCTGGGTTTGGTAACCATAATCCAGTCAATTACTGCATTAGAATGATAAGGTGGAAACAGAATCATAAACACAATCATAGGAACATGATCAGGCCCTTAATATCTCCCCATATTCCTGATTGTACAGACCCAGCATTGCCCATTTCTGAAGAGTCTCTGGTGGCCATTCGGGCTGTGCATTGTGGCAGATTAATGGTATACTTCTGTCTATGCAATGATGTGGAAACAAAAATAACTAAACACATTTTTTTGTTCTGTGCTTTTCTAATTAAACTTACTGTTTGCGTGGACAGAAAATTTGTTTGTGTAAGTCCCAAAGGTTATGTGCCTTGATGATTAAGCTTTAATAGAAAAGTCAATTACTGATTTACCAGCACAAACCCTGCAGAGCCACAGCTTAATCAAATTATATATAATTTGATGTGTCTGGTTTCTTACTTAGTCCCATACAGCAGACATTTCTGAATACATAAAATGTATGTATTTTATGTAAACTGACAGGCACAAATAAGTAAATGTTCTTATTTTTACATGCTAAGTTGATAATGGATCATTTTTGTACTTCTACTTTTGGACAAGAATCAGTGTAATCTTTACCTGGTCAATGAGCTCTTCACAACTACAGCTCATCAGATATCAGTCACAGTCAATATGAACTTCCAAGTCCATCTTATCTTAAGTTCCTTAAGTTAGCATTACTTGAGTACAATCATGTATAGTGAAGTTCCTTAAGTTAGCATTACTTGAGTACAATAAGAAATAAGAGTGTTCTGTGCTTTCAGTGCTATTATTATGAATATAATAATTATATTTTGAGCATCCACCAATCTATCTGACTG
The DNA here is from genome assembly GCF_013368585.1 of Megalops cyprinoides. Lineage (NCBI taxonomy): Eukaryota > Metazoa > Chordata > Actinopteri > Elopiformes > Megalopidae > Megalops > Megalops cyprinoides. The sequence continues at coordinate 40,601,731 of NC_050586.1, forward strand.
GAATTGTGTACCCTGCTCAACATTTACTGCCAGTGACTATTAGAAAAACAAAACAAAACAAAAGTTGTTGAAGGAATTAGATCCACTAGTTTAACTAGTTTCACTGCAGAAGTTTCTGCAGTTGTGATAAACCCTCCTCATCTGAAATGCCGTACTCATATTTTTGGTGCCTGTCAATTGTTTGGATAAAAGAGGTGATATGTTTTCTTTTTTGCAACACTGCCAGATTCAATAATTGGTAAGAATGCAGGAGACATGGAATATAGTGATGCCAACTGAATTGATAAAACATGTTTTCAAATTTTGCTCAGGAATCATTTCAAATTTTTTACTGCTTTTATCAGATTCAAATTCTTGAAAATCAAAATGTAGTGAGCAAGGATTTTGAATGTATAATAAATCCACGACAAAACTCAGGCCGACCATTGACGGTCGTATTAGAGGTCAAAATATTTTTTTATCGCTATTCTAGCACAATGTCACAGTGTCTGCTGGGAAAATAAGAGCAACGGGAATGAATTTGTGTTATTTGAATGCGCGGTGGATGAAATATTTTCCAATTTTCATTTGTGTGTATATTTTTGGGCATTTTGCCCACTTCAGCATTTTTTTTTTCTGGTTCATATTAAAACGTCCCCTGTCGTTCCCCGCCGGCGAAGTGCATTGAGTCTGCAAGCAAAAAGGTCAAAGCAATTTATATTTGACGTGAGGTACTGAGGACCCTTGTCACTCCCCCAGGGTGTGCGAAAAACACCCCACCCCCCCACACCCTCACCTTCTCCTCAGCCACCCCGGATCTCTCATCCAGCCTGCCGCCTCAGGGGTTGAGGGTGCGGAGCAGGTATATGGGTTCTGCTTTTTGAGGGAATGGCCAAGATGAAACTGATGAAAATGTGCTGCAGTGTGTCACTCAGCTCGCATCTTTACAAAGGTGCCTCCACATGTACAGCCGCATCTCCACGTAAACGTTACACTTATCAAAATGTCCTTGCTGGTCCTGTCTTTGCACACAAGCAAAACACCCAGAGATCTTTCGATACGTGCCCCTCGCCTGCGGGGTAATCTTCCAAATGATGTTTCCTCTAATCTCTCCCTCTTGTCTCTCCTCCGTCAGTGAGAGTTCAAACACACGGGAGAAGCCTATCAAGCAGAAAGACCTCACTGTCCCTTCTAGTGTAAATTATTCATTCTAGCTTTTCATCAATGGCAATCAGAGAGTAGACCCGGGGTCTGGATGAGTCCTCACAGAAAATACTTTGCCCTTAATTTGCAAGTCGAGTTTAAGAAAGTGGTTTTCCTTCATGCCCCACTCCCCCCACCCCCACCCCAGGCACAGATGGAGCTGTACTATTCCACCTTGTTTTTGACATTGTCAAGGCCCTTGTGTGTAAATAGTACCACCACGACTGTCTTGGTCAACATGCAGGCTGAAGGTCTGTGCCAAACACAATCAGAGAAGGAGGCATACCCGCGACACGTGAAGAGCTGTCACACAGTTGCCCTCCGAGGCTCTCGCATTTCAAAACTGCAAAGCCAAACATCTCTGCATATATCTGTCAGACTATACAGAAGTTACATTACCAAAACACTGAACACAAGCAAAGCACGTCTATGAATCCGAGATGTGCTGAAATAAATCTGGTGTGACGAGCAGGCCCTTAGATCAGGAACTTCCCCCTTGGGGATTAAAGAAGTTCTTATCCTACTCAAGGAGAGTGGCAGACTGACCAGACTGTCGGCAGCGCCACAATGAGTTGACCAGCCCTGTCAGCAGGAGGTGACACATGGGCCCTGATAAGCGCAGCTGCCTGTGCAGGGAGGGGGCCATGGCGGACAGGAAGTCAGTTTGGGAGGGGTGGGGGCGTGGTGATGCGTCACAGCTGAGACGTGCTTGGCCCTCCCAGACAGCTGTGATGAAGGCCCATCCTGTACCCATTTACAGGGAACACAGGGTTTGGGATTCGGAGGGGTGGGGGGAGAGATGGAATGGGTGCCCAGGCTCTGAAAACAATAAGGTATTGCATATCATCCACACAGAGGAAGTTCAGCGTGACAGAATGAAATACTTAAATAAAGAGAAAGAGTGGGCCTAGCATATGCACACACGTAATGGATGAAATGGTCAGGCTATGTGGCTATTCATCGCTCGTGCCTGTCCCCGCCGGTGAAAACGGTATGGAGACAGTGAGGAAAATAACCGTAGGGGAGAGAAGTCCACCGCTGCAATAAAGAGTCATCGCAGAAACTCCGGGATGATTTACGAGACGCCCGGCTCAAGCAAGGGGGACAAACAACCTTCACATGGCATTAGGGAGTATGTTCTGGAGGGGTGGGGGCGGGGTGCTGTGTGTCATGTGTTGCTGTCCCCCGAGGTGTCCTGGAGAAGAGAACGTGTTGTGGAGGGAACTGGGGGGGGGTTTGAAGGGGGGGGGGGGGGTGTGGGTGTCGCTGGGAGACAGCAGCATGATCAGGGCGCGCGGGTGGCGGGGGGTCTCAGCTGCTGGCGGAGGGGGGGGGGGGGGGGCGGGGGTGACAGTAACAGATGAGGGTCTTCTCCGCTCCATCTCAGCCGGGCGGTGAGCTGTTTCGGTGGCGCCAGGGACTGCAGGCCACCTTCCGAGTGTCACAGGAAATCCACCTCCCCTTAAACAGAAAAATCGGGCTCCTGAGCATTCTCAGGAAAGAGCACGACAGGTTTATTTATTATGCTATTATTTCTGTTTATGAATTTTCAATGGCCTCAAACACTGTTCTCTCCAAAATGAATTTTTTCACCTTAAGTATCACTTTGCACATTTGCTGGAGTTTAATGTTCTAGGTTTGAGTTTTATGAAATACCTTCTTCATCTGGGGCAAACAGCTCTTTGTGCTACTTCAAGCTACTTGAAACCAACAGCACTGAAAAAAACAGGAAGTATATGACATTGAACACCAGAGAAAGTGCCATGATGTACCAAAGTAGCACCAATCCAATGGCCCTCATAAATATTTGGCACGTCCTATGAAACTCTGAGCTTCAAATTCTCATAGAACAGCGCTCGGTGCCATTTATACCTTTTTTAAATCTTTTTTCCTTTTCATGACAGTTTAAGGAGTTACATCAGGCTCTGCTGATGTCGTCTCCGCACAGTTGACGATAAATTAAAAACAATAAAATGGCCAAAACCCCTGGTGGAGCTGACAGTGGTGCAGCTAGGCCTGGACACAGGGTTCGGTATCGTGTCCCAACAGACAAGGCGAAATTGAGAGCGAGGGGGAGGTGCGGTGGGGCGACAGGCGAGCGGAGGACGAGCATTCTCATCAGTTCAGCTGCCTCCTCCACAGCCTCACCTCGGTGCCTTTCACCGTGCACCGGAATGCTCTCCCTCCCGTCGCCCAGCACACCTGAGCGTTACCGCACTACCTCATACCTCACCATCTGCTCCATCCCTCTTCTCTCTGTTTCCCTCCCTTCAGCGAGGAGCTCTTCATCGCTGTTGTTCACATATGAGTAATAAAAAGGGTGAGGATTTGCACCTCGTCTTTGTTGAGCTGTATCCCTTCTGACCGTGGTTGTAGCTTGCATTCCTAAAGTCACAAATATGTTTTTTGCATCTCTCTGTGTCCTAACAGTGATGTGACAGAACTAGATCAAATACCAGTAAGTAGGGAGGAGGGGGGGGGGGGGGGGGGGGGGGATATACAGGAGGGGTTCTGGAGGGGTTCTGAGGTATGGTTGTGATGCCAACCTGGCCGTCTTCATGGGAGATTCCGGCCCGACCAGAGACATTGACCGCCCCAGGTGAGGTAGGTAAAACAGTGCAGTACACAGACTAAAGAAAGGTGGGGGGGGGGGGCACCGCGTCCTGATTCACAAGGACAAGGGAAGGACAATGGGAATGACCGCAGGGAGGTTTGGGGAAGTTGACGGGCGGTAGGGGCTTTTTGGCAGAGGTGATTTATGATAGGCCTGTCTTTGGGCAGTGGAGCAAGGAGACTGTGGGGGGTGGGGGTGGGGTTGGCGCTGTGGAGGAGTGTATAGGGCTTTGGAGAATATGTTTAAAATAAGTATTTTCACACAGAGAACAAGAGAGCACTTAATGTTGGCACATATTGGTTCACAAGGAAAACAATGAGGTGTCCTTAAATACCTTTATTTCAAAGGCCTTGCTTTTTTGTTCGAGACTTTTCCGGGAACAGTATCTTAAATTACTCCTTAATTGAATTTTCTCATTAAACATCCTTCTAAATAATGTTTTATTGATTTGTTCAATGTCAATATCGAAATGCATGAAACTGCAAAGTGCTATGACATAAACAAGGTACAGCACTTTGTTTTAAAGAGCTCCTTGCTCTTATTGTAATAATATTATTATTACCTTGTGTTTGATTGGACAAAACAAGCAAGTATAACTCTGCCTCATTTAGATGGAGTAATGTTATGACTTATTTTTTACATCTTAATGTTACTGAGCTCCAGCTTTAGACATACACATTATGAATGGTCATTTTAAGGTGCATTTTGGATTTTTTTTTTCAGAGAATTGCTCTCAGTGTTCATGGGCCGAGAGCAAGTTGATAATATATAATTCTATATTATATATTATCAACTTATATATTATCAATATATTATATATTATCAACTGCCGAGAGCAGTTGATAATATATAATTCTATATTATCATTGACTGATGTTTGAAATACCATTAAGTTTACGTCAGAGTCTGAGAGTGGCTTTGTTTTACCTTTGACACAGTGTTGTGTTCTGTGCTATTTGAAAAGCACAGCTGAATTTGAAAAGTTCAAGCCTATTATGCTATTCTCAAGATCTCTGATAGGGGACAATTTCTGCTAACTTACTCATACCTGACATGCAGAATGCAGCCAAACCACTGCAGACCCCTGGAGGAGCCGTTGCTTTCATGCCCTCACGACCTTAAGCGTTACACATAATTGCAGGTGACTCAGAGAGCCGGGGTTGGTCCGCAGAGAGCTCGGGGATCCCAATGGAGAAATTCAGTGCGGCTGGTGATTTGTACATTTGTGCTTCTGTGTTTTGTGCTCGTGAATGCCACACACACACACACACACACACACACACACAAGCACACACACACACACACACACACACACAACTAAACACTGTGTTTTGTGCTTGTGAATGCCACACACAAACACACACGCATGCATGCATGCACGCACACACACACGCACAATATTTTTCAAGAACACAAGTGATTTATGGCTCTTGATTTGAAACAATTCTTGTTGGGATCTGCTTTTATCTTTGTGATATTATCCAACTGCTTCCACATTTTGCTGTGACATTGTGCTCTGACTGGCACTGTCTTTCACTTTATCTGATTTGTCCTCAGGGCAAAGGTAAAGATATCCCATTCCATTATTTGAGTGATAGGACACATACAGTATTACCTTCCATATGTTGCCTTGAAAAAAAAGTATAAATTAGCATCTATAAAGAAAGTCATGGTTCCTTTTACCTTTGCGTCATCAATGAATTTTGTTTGCGGTGTTTTCCATCTGAACATGAATACAGACTCTCGAGTGTGCTTTGCTAGTCAGAGATGAGTTCTGCAGGAATGCATTTCAAACTCCCAGCAGTTGAAGGCTGGCGCTATACATTCATCAAAGTAAACTTCATCCTCTTTCATAAACATGACAAGACAATATTTACACTATGCGTGTATCAGTTAGTATCAAGCACAAGGAATGCCAGCTGGATGATGTATTACAACACCTACAGCGCAAAAAAGGGACAATTATCTAGTCAAACAGCACAACCCTCCTGACAACTTTGAAAATAAAGCTTGAACCAACTGTCTACCAGAATTAGTAAATCTTCAAAGAGGGTGGCTTTTCCTGAAAGAAAACGATAAGCTATTGCTGAATTAACTTCAATTTCCATGTGTTACTTGCACAAAAAGAAATAAAGGAATAAAGAAAGAAAGTAGGAAAGGAAGAAAAAGAAAAGTAAGACCTGGGTGTTTCAATCCCTGGGTGATACTTTGTGTCCAATTCCGCCAACTGTGTTGAGTTGCTGAGGAACAGATGTGATTACTGCTTTGGGATAATGAGTTCATACCGATGGACGGGAAAGAACAGGAAGTCTCTGCAACTAACTTTTTAACAGACGGAAGGGAGAAATCTTTTACCAGTTCAGAAACGTAATAAGGAACAATGAGAGAAGCATGCTAACATTAACAGCAAGCGAATTGCTTTGGGCTACCGTGGCTGGAGTCAATTTGGTGATCTCTCATAGTTTTGCTTAGCTCATACAATTGAACTCACAGATTGATTGAAAGAGATTGTACTTAAAATTGTGTCAAATGAATTCCCACAGAGTGTCCCAAGTGCTTTGCAGGAAATTACTGCTAAACCTTAACATGGAGACGAAATAGATGATAATAAATTTCAGCCGGCTCTCTGGGTACATCCACCATTAACCAGAGCTGCGGTTGGATGTCAGATGCCGACACAAGGCTGACGCTGACAGTTGGAAAAGAAAGACAGCTCACAATACTGATAAAACCATATCCATAGTCGTCCACAAATATGGCGACGACACATTTCAGCAGCTGAAGGAAAAAAAACTACCAGAGACCAGAGGTCTGTTGGAGTGTACCAGACAGTTTTTTTGTGAGTATTTTGTATGTTTTTTCTCTCCTTTACGGTGCTTTTGCTAGCTGGTGCCACAGCAAGTTGACACTTCCACACACAACAACAACAACAACAACAATGTTCAGTCCATGTTAACCTACACCCACAAACTACAACCCCTGCTTTTAAAAAAGAGAAAAAGAGGAAGAAGAAAAAAGGCCAATGGTAAAAAAAAGGCTCCGCTTTTATTTATGAAATCGCGTGAAAAAAAGGTCCACACTGCGAGGCCCTCTGCACACACTGCCACCTCTGAGGTCTGCCGCTAATGCGCGCGGACACCTCACACCTCCTCTGTGCCGCCGTTTTTAAGACGGATGTATTATTCATTACCTTCAGAGGGAGAGGGCGTGAAAAAGGTCAGCGTGCAGTCAAGTTCGGCTCCGTCTTCCCGCTCGACGTTTTATTGAAAGCTGCATTGATGATGGGCTGTAATGGACTTCCCTGGGTGTTGGAGAGAGAGAGAGAGAGAGAGAGAGAGAGAGAGAGAGAGAGAGAGAGAGAGAGAGAGAGAGAGAAGGACGCAGAGAAGGGAGCCAGGGTCTTAGCGGCTTTGAGATGGGGGGGGGGGGGGGGGGGCGAGGCAGAGGCTGAGGTGAGGGATGGCAGCCAGCGAATTCGGGACCCCAGGCCTCAGCAATGGAGAGAGGGACAGAGAGAAAGAGCGGGAGGTGTTTCACTGACCTCCACCCATTTACACACCCGTAAATTTACAAGCACTGTGCCCCCAATCCCAGCAGTGCTCACTGATGTTGTCTTTTTCCCCCCTATTCCTGCTCTGGGATAGATGGGAAAAGACCCTCTTGCCAAAAGAAATTAACTGTAACTAAAAACCCAGCCTCCACTGGACTGTCACAGGGCCATTTGGTCCAGAAAGCTCTTCCGTCTTGGCCTCAGTCATGTCACAGACCAGAGCCTGTGAGGGACAAGTTATCACAGTGAGCAGCTGGGCATTGCTCTGCAACGGCAGTCCTCTCTCAGCCCTCTGTCTCACTCTCACTTTCCCCCTTTCTCTTGCTATCTGTACCTCGCTCTCTCCCTTTATGTTCCCCTCACCCTCTGCTTTTCTCCTTTGAGTTTTCTCCAGGGCTCTGTGCTTTTGTTATTGCACAAATGAGTCAATTATTTTTTTTACACAATTAGCAGCTAATTACTTTGGACAGGTGTGTCTGGGTGCAGAGTTAAATGGCTGCTTTTGACTGATGGCGGTAAGCCTACTGGAGTCGTCCTTGCCCTAGGCACCCGATTTATTTTTCTCCTTTTCCTCTGTTTAATTAAATCGGAGGATGGAACAGAACATTTGAGAGTCTTCTAGTGCGGGGCAGAGTAGGAGGAGCTGTGCCATCAGCTCTCAGTCAGGCCATGTGTAAGCAACAGCCGAGGGAGCCTAAGATCTGATAATGCAGAGTATGGTTACCAAGAACTAAGGTGCTGAACAGTGTGTGTGTGTGTGTGTGTGTTTGTGTGCATACTTGAATGCATATATATGTCTGTGTGCACTGTACGAGTGTCGTGTGTGACTGCATACCTAAGTGTGTTTAGATGTGTGTGACTGCATACTTAGTGTTTATGCGTGTGACTACATCCGTGAGTGTGTGCGTGCATGTGTGATTTATCTTACAGTGGGCCATTACCTGAACAGGGATAAACAGATTGGATGGGGTCTTGATAAGTAAGTGGATTAACATCACCCCCATGCCTCCTAACACCCCCTCCTTCCAAACACTCCCTGCTCTGTGAGAGGATGAAGCAGTGATGCTTGCTGGGGAGTTCAGGGAGACGTGTACCATACTGTCACTCCAAACAGCTCTGCTCCTGCTGCTAGCTCAATAGCCATGAACACACAAAACAGAAACAGAAAAAGTTGCAGAACTTTGATTGTCACTTATATTATAAGTGACATATATATATATATATATAAGTGTCATATACGTGAGAGTATATTATACTGTTAGTAAAGTTACTGCTCGTTATTATTTTGACTTATTTACAAAAATAATTGATGACCATTTTAACAAAAACAACATGGTAGTGAAGTAAAAACGCAATCTAGTTATCTAAGTAATGATAACTTGGTATAATTGGCTTGCTTTTAATTGGTATAAACTTCTCACATGTTCACGTTCAGGTTGAACCATTATTTTTCTTCTTTTTCTCGCGGCTTTTATACTTTCTGACCTAATTTATATACAAACAAGAAAAACATGTCTGTATATTAATGACGGGTGAATAACAGCTGTGAATATGATACTCCAAAAGGCAGTGGAGGGAGGATTCAGGAGCTTCTGCTCTGATCTGCAGGTAAAAAAATGCAGAAAAGATAAAACAAATTAAAGAGGAATCCTATGCAATATTGAATGGCACTGTTCATTTCCCAGAAAGACACTACGTTTACACAATTGATGCCTCGTTGGGGATAAAAAAAAAAAAAACAGGGTTGGGGGGCATGACAGTTACTGAGTAGATGTGATGACAAATTTTGACAGACGACAGGAGGTCTTTCCCTCCTGGCAGCGGGCCCCATCGCCGAGGAGTTCATGGTCGCGTTGTGAACCCCTGCGGCCTTCATTCGGAGCTCTCTCCTCTCTTTGGACCGCCCCCGTTAATGGGTTTTTGGGAGTGCGCCGGTGAACGGCAGTCCCCGGTGACTGGTATTCCCCCCCTTAATTAAAAGGGAGCAGCAGCTTTGTGGCAGTTTGGGGGGGGCACACGGAAGATGTTTTCTTTTAATGGCGGTGGGATGGCCGCGGGGCGCGGCAACGAGGGCCTCATTAATGATAATAGCCATGATAACGACAGACCCTCCCTGCGCTGTCTCATCCATCCTACCCCCGATTAACATCAAAAATAATAACAAGGCCTGAAATAACACAGGGAGGCCTCCCACCATTAATAGTAATCATGGACAGACTGTTATTTCTGATCCAGTTAATAGAGCCCTTTTTGCATGTAATGTTTTCACTCTAGTGGTTTGCATGGACCTGTTTCTATGGCTGATTGTCTTTGGTCACTCCTTACTCTTTGACTCGCCTCGCACAGGGTCAGAAGAAACACAGTCCTAAATGTGGACAAGATGGGGGACGTGTGCTTTGTGCTGGTGAGTGGACAAGGCTGACTAGTGTTGACTGTGCTAAGGAGCACAGAGGAGCAATGCTATCAGTGTATCATAAATCATTTGTGCTCTTGTTGATAAACAAGTTCAGGTCCTTCCATATCCGCATAGACAGAGGACGTCCCCCTGCCAGTGCCAAATGTGATCTCAGACCTGGACACCTTCATGGATCAGTATATACTTATTCAGTTGGTCCACTGGAAATCTTTTGCAAAGCTGAGCAGTTTAATGCATATTTTCTACAATATTGTAGGTAAGAGCTGACAGACCAATCCAGCAACAAAATAACAGATCTCCACAACGAAAACTTTATTTAATATCAGACAGTACTCAGCGATTGAGGCTTTTCAAGACCGTTAACTTATGCTACTATGCTGCATGTATCTGATGTATGAAACTTTTGTAATCTCTGATGATTATTAATAGCAGCCTCAATATATGCATAAGACTTAAAATGTTTTCATTCATGCATTTCTTCTTTTCAGGTATATGAAATTAATTTCTTTTTTATGGTTAGATTGCTTGGTGTTAATGAAACATCTGACAAACGTTCAGCTCGAAGCGTTCCATTTCACCATAGGCAACACAGATATGTGAAAAAAGAAACTGTTTAAGTGAAAATCTGTGTTTCAACAAAAACATGTTGTGTGGAAAGAATCTGTAGACTCTTGGACACTGAAGCTGCCTGGAAAATGAAATATTCAAAGCATCTCAATGGATTATACTCACATCATGTTACATAACCTCATAGGCAGCTGTAATGGTACCATAAACTCTGTGAATATGATAATCATAAACATGCTGCCCATAGAGGGGCCACATAAAATGTTGCTGTTTGTGGGACACATAAGGCCAAACTGTTGGACAGACTCATTTGACATTGTGCGAAATACTCCCCTGGCCCTAACATAAGGGTTCACTGCATTTTACAATCAGCATATTCTGAAGAGATTGTTGTTCTTTTGCACTGGTTTTATTGGATAAACAAATCCAAGAAACCCCAGTTAGTTTGAATAAAAATGTCAAAAAACCCAAGTAAGTGTCTCTCAGCAGATTTGTTGCTCCGGTAACCGTTAGGATTCTTCTTCTACTCCTGCCGATTTTAAAAAGTGCTGGAATGCCCAAACCCCTAGGCCAGTTTTGACAGAACAATTTTGTGAAAACTTGAGGCGCTTCTAGCACTCTATCGCAAGAATGCATACACTGAACAGCTATTGCGCCATTAGGTCAGATGGTATGGTAACCGTATTTAATTTTGTCTGACATTTTTCACAATATTCCAAAATTTATTAAAAATCAACTGTTTGACAATGTGGTTTGAAACATAATGCTCTAATCATAACTTATCTAATCATTAACTTAAAATCCGACTCACTGCTGCTCACAGTATTGCAGTAGTAGTAGCAGGAACATCTGTAGTAGTTGTCACACCACTGACAATAGTAGTAATAAGAGCAACTGCATGATCATATAAGTAGTAGTAGTAAGAGGAGTCAGGGAGCATGGTTATCATTATAATTTATAAAAAACATATTACAAACAGCATTGAAGCTGAGACAGTGTTTATAGTCTCCCCCTCCTTACTCTGCACTTCTGTATGGTGGCTCATTCAAGCCTCTGCTTTTCCACTGATCTCACAGACCGGGGATGCAAAGCCTTTGTTCTTTCCCATTCACCGAATCACGCTGACTCCCACCACATCACCTTAGGGCAGTGAAATCTGTGTGTAAAGAATGAAACAAACACACAAAACTACCAGGAATCAAGCAACAAATAGCACCAAGACACTCCCGACCTCCCACACAACCCTCTCTTCCCCTCCCTCACCACCTGCACCACCCTGCAGATTCGAGGGGGGAAACTTTCAGTGCTTACTATTTCAAAGGCCCCGTTAGAAACAGCAGCTCTTTATCTGTCTGATGACTACCCCCCTTCACTCTTCTTATATCATTACTTTAAGTTATTTACACTGGGCAAGATAGTTTCGGCTCCTCTCAGCTCACTCGCATGGCAGGCATTTTTCGCTCTTGTTGATGGTGAAATGCCCCCTCCCGACGCAATCTAATTACCCCCTAGGACTCCACTGGCCCTTGTTTAAATGGCTTTCAGACTGGGCAGTCTATGCAACGCCAACCCCCCTGCCCCCCTCCACGTTCCATATCCACCAGCTCCATCCCCCCACAGAGGAGCGGGACTGATACGCAGCGTTATCGCTCCACTTCATTCCGTCTGCCACCAGCAGGGGAGCGGTCTAATCGCTGTCAGCTCAGTGTGCCGCCCGCCGTCTGGGGGAAGCAGATAGACGTGGCGCACACAAAGGACGCTGGGACTTTACCCACCATGGCCACGCGCCTGGACACAGAGACGCATCATCCACCCCCCTTTTCAAAGGGGAGGAAAAACAAGGGGGGGAGCGGAAGAGGGGGCAGAAGGAGAGATGGAAAGAGAGAGAAGGTGATAGAAAGAGAGACAGAGAGGGAGAGAGAAAGAGAAAGAGAGAGATTGGACCGCAGGCTGGCTTTTAACTACCGGTCCCGGCCTTTAATTCGCCCCATGCCATGATCAAAGCTATTATCTGCTTTTTCAAAGACGGGCTTTTAATTGAGTGGACTGTTGCTATCTTTGTGGTTGGCAAAGTATGCCTTTTCCAGGGGAGAGATAGCTGGTATTTTCGCAGGCAGAGGATTGCTTTATATGGAAATAGGATGAATACAACGGGAGAAAGAAGGGAGACAAAAGTTGAGGGAGTTCACGCTGAGCTGAAACTTCAAAGTGTGTAGAAATGTCACATTGATTTCTTGTCAAACTTCAAGTTGTACTTTTTTCTCCCTCTCTTCTTCTCATTCTTATCACTCCCTCCTGTTTCATCCCCAGTCTCTATGGAGCACATGCATCCCTTCTTTTTTTTCCAGGATAGCCTGTGTCATTCATTAATGTATTTATTGTGCGTTGTAACAGCTTTTATAAGACCAAGTGGCTTCTCTCACTGATTCTCTCGCAAACGTTGAGTCGCATTACAATGCACTTAGTGCGGGGTCACCTTCGAACTCCATGGAAGCTATGACATCACTCCTGCTGTGGGACTGAAAGGCTAGCAGAAAGGCTAGTATGGGGCTCAATTACTTGAACTGAGGTGATTGCAGTGTGAAATACTGATATATCTTTGATCTGGGAGGGCACTGAACTCACAATCATTATAACCACATAGCTTGGGTCCTCTTAGGACACAAAATTAGCCCACAATGCAAACGACCCAGCACCTGCACATGAGTGAGAAAAAAGTGCTAATTTTGACTCCAAGAGGCGACATCACGGTCAGTAATGCTCTCATACCAGAGACGTCTGTCTTTCTTCACACTCTGTTGTGTGAATTCTAAAGAAAACTGCATAACCTCACATCCATTATGCACTTCGCTGTCCTTAAGGGCCACTGTGACTTGTACTGTTGTAAGATAACAGTTCACACAATTTAAATTGCAACTCTTTTAGGTATTCCCTCAGTGAAAGGAGCTTTTAACCATTTGAAATCTGAAAACAATATACATTTTCAGTTTGTTTTCTGCTTATTGGTTTTTTATTATAACTTCAGGCATCGCCACAATTTAGACTGAAAGCCTATTCAAGGCTTTACCCTTAATGTTGCAGCCATGATCACAATAGGTGAATGTGGCACTCTGAGCCTCAGACTACATTTAGTTATAATGTGGGATCATGCAGGGGACAGGAGTGATAATAGCTGATGGGAGGTGAGTGACTTGTGGAGACACATTAACAGGCGATTCTCTGGACACCCTAACACCACCTATATGGACCCCAAAGCGGGTGTGGAAAACTGTTGACTGGATGTTGGGAGCCATTACTGCAATGGAGCTATAGAAATCACACTCTGAGCTCAGAAGCCAAGCCGGAAGGTGTCTCCTCCATAAATCAGTGGGATCCATAAAAAATCCCACAGTGAGCAAAGATCCTACTCAAGTAATTCATCTCCAGGCTGTATTTCCATCTCCTTGCGGTGACACCTTCAGTATTTTTTAATCTTGATAATAGCACTGACTGGCGATAAAAACATCTGCCTTCCATTCGTCACCTTTCTTTACTGCGTGTTCCTGACACTCTGGCCCACAGATCATGAACCCAATTAAAACAGACAATGTGGTTTTAATTTATAGTAAATAAGGCTTGAAACTAGCCTCAATCAGCCTCCCGTCTACAAGCAAAATCCTTATGAGTACCCATATCATCCCAGAGATAAGGCTAATATGACGCAGGCTGCATATTACTCATATACTTTAAGTATCATGAAAATTCAGATGGTGATTTCAGTTGTTTTTAAGATTTTTTTTTCTTTCTGCCTCTGTGTACTTTGTATTTACGGGAGCCATTCTTCTGCGAGGCAGAAACGCAATGCATAAACAATGCTTGAACCCAGGTGAAATTCAAAATATTTCCTCATTCAAATGCGTGTCAGTTTGCCTGAGCATCCATCTGTTTCCCTCATCACAGATGCACTTTGTTTGCTCTGATTTGCTCTGGCAGGAAAATATTTGCTGCGGTTGCCGGGACCTTCCCAGGGTCTTGACGGAGAAGAAGTGCCATGGGCGGACACTAACAGTCGAGCGCCACATATCTGAGGTGATTGTGTTTAAAAAAAGGCAAAAAATTGTAATTGTTCTCAGTGTGTTTAAAAGTGACAGGAGTATTGAAGCAATAACCCAGAAACATTTCACCTTAAGAATGATTCATTAATGTTTTCTACACAGCATGGTGGCTATATCTTATGAGATTTGTGAAAATGATATATATTGAGCAACGCTGGGGAAGGAGCAAAAAAAAAAAAAAAAGATGGTAAATGAGAGATTAGGAAAATATGCTTTTAAACGAAACTGAAGGAAGACATTAAGTTTTAAATGTAACCTTAGGTGGTGTGGTGCTTTTGGTGTCCTCTCATTACTGTCCCTGTATGCCCTCTCTAAATTCTTTTGACCAATGCACTACATTTCTAGTAAAAGTCTGTGCGCTTATCACACCGCTAAAACGGTAGGCAATTGCACACCGTTCTCTACCTGATGTTCTTCCTTATACATGAAAAAAGTGACCATGTTCTAATCCAGATTTAATAGAATTTTGTTCTGTCTGAAAATGTACAAGCACGTTTGTTGTGCACTGCTGTTTCAGCCTAATTCAAAGGTCTGTATTCTCTGTGGAAACACTAGCACTAATAAAACTTTTAATTCAAAATATTTGTCCTATTTCATTTTGAAAATTACAAACATGCCCATGCCAAGAAACAAATATATTCTGAATGCCATAAATTCTACTCGTTCACACTGCATAATAGATTTAACCACATCTCACTCTCTTCAGCCTTCTCGCAAGAAACTTCTCCCAGAATTTACTCATGCGTTAAAATAATCTGTTTGTTCACAGGTATCAATTCAAACCAGGCACTGCATGTATCCACTGGATGGGCTCACAGCTGACATAGATGACTATTTTAATGTACCCTTATAATATAAACATTAGCGGATCTCTGCGGCATCTACTCTGAACTGATGCCTGTGAACAAGCAGAATATAAATGTGAAAGCAGCCGTGGTTGCAAACTACAACCTGCCCTGGCAGTGATGGATAGTATTGCTCTGCTCTGAATGATCCCTTCATTAAGTGTGTCCCAAAAGAGTGCCTTTGGTACCCAGTCCCCCCTCCAGCATTTGCCCTCCTCAGTGGCCACTCAGAAATAAGTCACCAACATTGGCCACTTCATTAAGTCCGTTGAGCATGAGTTAACTCCATTGGGACAGTACAATGATTATGGCTTCAAAATGTTATAACTGCCCCAACAACATATCTTAATTGTACCCGGTACTACCCAATTAATATTAACCAATTCCCCAACGCTGTTTTTTCAAATTAACATGAAATAAGACTAACTCGTCTCAACCAGCATGCCTGCAGTTCTTAGCATCCTTTCCATTGCATGACATCCTCAGACTCCAAGAATCCACACAGAGACAAACAGTGCACTAACCTTCCCCTTACCATCACCTAATGCTCTAGACCAGTGTTTCCCAAACCTTTCCTGGAGGACATCTCTCCCTGTTCCAACACAGCTGATTTAAATGATCAGTTTGTTATTAAGCAGCTTCAGGAGTTCATAACGAGTTGAGAGATTGAGACGCTGCCCTAGACAGCTCACCTCAAGCATTTCGGCAATGCTGGGATCTGAGTGCAAAGACCCCAAACATTTTACCACACAAGTGTTTTAAAACCCATGTACTGAAATTGCACTCCGACTAAAGTGTGTGCTTATTTTCATTCAAGACACTACAGTTGATTTAAAAGTAGGTAATTACTGTGAGTAAAAACATACGTTTGGTACATACCTAATCAAAGGTTTAAACGGAACAAAGACAGCAGCATCAGCCACAGGACTACAGGGCAAGGGCTGCATTCTCATGAGCAAAAGTGTCCTTGTGTTTTTTTTTTTGAATGCAGCATCCAAACCAAAGCACCCAGTTATCTGATTAAATTTTCTTCCGGAGATTTCAACTGATGTATACAGCGGTTAACATAATAATCTGTCATGGAATCTGTGTAGGGCTACACAGTTCACAGTTTATATTTTTATCATTTCAAGAGCATTTGTTTTGCATATGGAAGTCTGGGAATTTTGGGTTATGGGGTATGTGCATAACACAAATCAGACTCAGATGAATCTACTTAGATTGATCATTCTTTAATAAAAAACCTTTGAAAACAAAAAAGATAAATGAGTAAGTGAAAAGACATTAAGCACCTGGAAGCGGCAGACGGTGTGCTCAGAGCTCATACATTCACAGCGGGGGTTGCAGCCATTTTTCTCTTTCCCCCGCGATGAGCAGTCGACAGCTGGAAATTCAGTGAATGGATATTATTTTGTGCAACTTCTATAACTAATTGTCAGAAGTCTCGTCGAACCGCGGAACTGAAATTATGCAAGGCAATTATGGCAAGAATTGTCTTGCCATAGTTAAGTCTTGCGACTTGAGACCTGTGAAGACAAAATGTTTCAGTTTAGCGCATAACCCTAGCAACAAAAAGTTTATTTGCCAGACAGAAGACTACGTAACCACAATAGTAAAATATTGAGTAATATGGGAGTAAATATCCCATGTGGACGTGGTGAACGTATTGCTGAATCTTACAAAGTGTACGAGCTCCCAATCAATTTCTCATTTTCATCAACTGCATTAAGAGAGAGAGAGAGAGAGAGAGAGAGAGAGAGAGAGAGAGAGAGAGAGAGAGATGTCTTTCTTTTGTTTATTTGCTCGGGTGAGTCTGAAGTGAACGTGCAAGTCCTCGAGGGCTAATGAGAAACATGGCGCGATGCGGCCCCATCGTACGTGTTGCAGAGAACATTTTGTTGAACTTTGTTCAAACTTCAGCAGAGGGCTGGCACACAACAGAGACTGCAAATCATTCTGCTCTCTGCTGCGTTTCCTCCTCAGTCCCTCACCACTGTCATTCTTCAAGACGCCTCTATTTTTTGTCGGCAAATGAAATCACTTGAGGGAAATGGATGACAGATTAAATTATTCTGATGCACGCAGATGTTTGTGCAACTAAAGCTGAGAGGCAATCACGCCAAACCAGCAGCAGAAGTGACACATGTTGTCTTCATATCGCTGCCACTGTCATCAGCATAACGAGAGAACAATAGGAGCACACAACCTTTAGGAACCAGGTCATCTTTTGATAACTGGATGTTTGGGCAGGTCATGTCTCCTGTCAATATACCTGTCAAAGACTCTGAGCTTGGAGGTAATGACTCTACAAATATCACTGCATTTCACTTCGCAGCTTGAAAAAACACATCAAATATTGATATTTGGGTTTTCATCATCATGGGGATATTTCAGAAAAGCGGATTAATGAGTTAGCCAGCTCTAACTTGTGCAAATATTTTGGGAAAATGGCTCTTCAGCTTCATGAGCCAAAGCCTGCATCCAGCCAGGCTGATTATAATGGCCACATCCATGATCTTAAACCTGCTCTACAGGAAACTAGCTCAAAGTTAATATACATTAATTCACATCCTCCTAACCAATAAAATCATACTTTACAGTCTCCGTGTTTAAATACTGAAATTGCCTTGATTCCCTATTCCTCTTGATACTGGGACTGAGGATGTTCACGAGTTACAAATATTTAATGTTATGACTGTAATAAAAGCTACCATGCAATGAATAGTATTTTGATGCTTTCATTAACTATTGAGGCAATGATCCAGTGTATTATGCACAACTTAATGTTAACTACAATGCTTGCTGTTCTTAACTTTAGTAACACATTTAATCAGGACATGTTCTTTTTCATTTTCCAAACTACATTGAGCTCAATACTTGTAGAAATTAATGAAAAAGTAAGAGGCAATAAGCATAGTAAACAGTAGCTGCTTGAATTTATTACGCGTCTTTAAGGACAAGTCACTTCCCAGATCAGGTAGTGTCATGTGATCATGACAAACACTGATTCTCTCTAACGTGTTCCACATAATGGCCAAATGTGTTTCTTTTATGCTGTCAGTGATGGATGCTCTAGCTAAGATGTTGTGGAATTGTGTTTGTTTGTGTCCCTGTAGTCCAAGTATCAAAATGACCTCCTGTGACTCAATCCTGAGCAAGTTTTGATTGGTCTTCCAGGTCAGCTGGGGGAGGGAGGCCTAGAGGGCTAATGAAAATATACTTCTTGATGGCTGTAATGGTGTTCGATCGAGGCTGAAAGTTCTTTAATACTTGCCTGAAAGTCTGCCTTGAAAAAATAGATATATATTATCTGAAGGAGTTGATGATATTAATTTGATGTGAAAAGCATACAATACAGAGTTGTTTGGGCTGAATAAACTGAATGAATAGTGTAACTAGTACAAAAATTTCCTTTTAGATTAAAGCCATTCACATTTTATAAGCAATTCATTGGAGACCAGGTTACTGAACATTGCTTTCAAATAGTACCGTCCTTTCAATTTTAAGTCAGCATGATGTCTGTGACTATTTAAAAATAAACCCTGGAGATAATGTTTAGTTGGACCCGCCGAGAAGAAACTACGCCAATGACACGCACAGGGCCGGTTTATAAGTGCTCTCTACGTTCAACCAAGTGTTTCCTGGGTTTTATTTTCCCAAAGAGATATCCAAGGGTACCTTGTCACAGTTGCTGGCAGGGTATGTCATGGTGCAGAGTCATGTGCGGTCACCGCCGGAGACGGGACACATTTTCAATCAAAACACACTGCTCTTTACCTTGCTCACAACGGGCCACAGTCAAACATGCGATACCTTTGGGGAGCCGCTGTTTGCCGCTGTAATTGTCAGACATGCCATCCAGAAGGCCCCCACACACCCAACTCCTTCTCCTCCTGTCACTCACTGTGTGATAAATTACTCCACGCTTCTTGAATCCCTTTTTTTTCCCTAGTCAGTCAGTACAGCGCTGTACATAATTGAGAGAGCCTGAGAAAATGTAATTTCTCACTCCAATGTCCCCATCAGAGATATTTTCCCTCCTTTTCTTTGATAATTCTTATTAAAGGCGAGGTCTGGATTTGCATATCCTCACCTTCAGGAGGTGGGGGAAGGTGGTCCATGTCCCGGGGTATCTCCCAGGTGCTGCCCTGCTCGGCTGTGGCTCGGCTCTGCTCAGACACTTTAATTGCTAGACATCAAGGGGGTAATGATTTTATGAAGCGTTTACTGCCACATCTTTGTCCTGGCGCTCTTCGCGACTGACACTCCCCCCCCCCCCACCCCCAGATGATGAATTAGCTGGAGACACAGGGAAGACATCGTTACTTTAACAAGCACAGTAAAGCACTCCCCTCTTCTCTCATTTCCCCCCTTTTTTGGTAAGAACATTTCCATTCATCATACACAGTGTGTGATTTTAAGAAAGATCTTTGGCTGCAGAGATCTGCTCATTATTGAGGTTAATTGGTACATTAGCACTAAGGATTATTGTTCACTATTCTAGATGCATTTAGCTTGACTGGTGGCCAGAGGGTTACACATCTCTGGCACAAGTATGGGTGTGTATTCACACACACACACACACACACACACACACACACACACACACACACACACACACACACACACACACACACACACACAAAGCATTGTTCATGACTATCACTTCTCTGACAAGCTGCTCATTAGGATGTACAATCACAACACGATAACAGTAGTCCTCTCAATCATCTTTATAATATGAATAATTAACCATGTTCCGAGAGTCGTTTTATTGCTATGCATTTAAAACCATGTCTTGAACATGTCAGGATTCAGTCTTCAGTTTCAACATATAAGCATTGTGTTCCAGATGTGTTATCTAGAGAGATCAGAAGGTAGTATTATAGGACCAGAGGGTTTTCATGAAATTACATTCTGAGCCCATAGCAGTATGTGTTTGTACAATCAACAATTTCTTGCAGCATAACTGTCTCTGAATATTCAACACATATGCAGTGGGCAGATAATTACTACAGTAAGATGTCATTAGGAAATTAATCTCTTTTTTTAAGAAGTTTAATGCAATTTAATGCAACAGGAAAACTGCAAAACCTGAAGGCATTGGCTATGTCAGATTTCGTGCTCTCTGTCCTCTTGCGGGGGTACTCTGCTTGTTGCTCTCATGCAGATGTTTCCAAACTGGCACAAGCTGTAACTGGCCTCTGGCTGCCATGACCCCAGCTGAGTGAAGTAAAGGTCGTGTTTGAAGTTGTATTAGGGGGTCGATATGACCAGGATGCCGTCCTGAGATGCTGCCAAAAGATGACAGGGTACATTGGAGTCGTGATGGGATGCCTAGGACTGGAGCCAGAGAAGCAGCAGGTGTGTGCGTAACATAGCGAGGCTCACAGGTGAGCCGCTTGTGTCCTCGCTCTGTCTCCTTTTCAGTGCAATCAGATTGCCTAGAATTGCATATCAGGTAATGGCATACTCTGTTTTATTGCATAGTAGGCGTCTGGCCCCATTTTAACATCACCGAGTTTACTTTCTCCTATTACAGTATGTTGTGTACTCTGTTTAAGTGGCAACAGACCAAAACACATGCAGCTATCTGCAGTGAAGTGCACACTGTATGCAGAGATGTGAGGTCATCAGTGCAGTTGCAATAACCAGCAAAGACCCTCTCTCTGTAAGAGTGTAATCAATTTACTTTCCATGGCATTTCCCATAGTCTGTGGTCTATATACATATATAGTCTATATACTTATAAATATACATTCAAATATAACCTTTTAAAAATATGAATGCCTTCAGATACTGCAGCACTCTGTTACAGCATTTGCATCTGGAGGAGGCAAAGCAGAGTGGTATTGCCATCACTTGCAGCTCCTTGATAACTGCAGGAGATAAGGATAACAGTAGGAAATGCAGCAGAAGAAAAGCAACACCAACAAAAAAAAATCAATAAAATTCTCACGTAAGCTAAGGGTTTCTGAAAGTAGCATTTCTGATGCTGTCGCTTCTTACTTATGAACTCACGGTATTTCAAAAGGAACTGACAATTTTGCAGTTGCCAATATTTATTTGGAAGGACGCTGTCATAGGCGGTTAAGCACCAGCGTGCTACTGATTAATGTACCAGAACAGTCTCTGGTTCAGTGTGGTGTCACACTTACAAAAAAGAAACCCTCAACCAGGCACTAACCTATAAGTGTGATTGATGTCAAAACAAGGAAGGGGAAATACATGGGACATTGAGATGTTATTCCACTGGTGTCCATGTTAATTAATCAAGTAACTGTAGCCACTGTTTTACATTTTAAGCTACAGCATGGTCTATCCACTTTGGTTTTACTCTTGATATCTCCTCACAGAGTACCTGTACATCCCTAATGCCACTCTCTTTTGAACAGCACATTAAGCAATTATCTTCATTCTGGGGGGACATGGCTGTTCGGCCTTTGTAGAACATGCACTCCCATTGCATAAAGCTGTTCTGTCAAACAGACAATCCAGTGATTACCATTCCCCCCCCTCCCCATGTCAAAATGCATTATTGCCCATTACGTACCTCACCAAGGCCTTTCTTTACATCACACACCGGAGAGGCGCCTCCGATCGCTCTTCTTATCGTGGGTAATTTTACTGTCAGAATGTTAATGCAGCGCAGTGGTCTGTGCAGTCATTTTCCCCTCCCGCTACTCCCAGAGTCCTCCTCTTGCCGGCTTGTCCCTCGCCTTTGTTGCACAGGAATAGAAAAGTCAGATTACATTAATATTAGTCATTCCTCTCTTACGGCAAGTCAAGTAAACACCGACGGTTAAGCACATCAAAGTGTCCATGCAACAGGAATAATTTATGTGTTTCATATACTGTACACTAGCATACAGATTTGTCAGAGTAGATGCTATGTACAGTATTGCAGTTTATGTAGTGCAGAGGCAAGGCATTTAAACCAAGCAGGTGTGCAAAACCATGTGAATATCTTCATGATACTTTAATGAAGGGAGGACACTTTTGACCATGAAGCGGGGGACTGGCGCTTCACCAATACAGCCAATTACAAAAATGAGACAATGTAATTGGTACAATTTTGGAGAACACGATTTGCGTACTACAATTAATTTACTCCAATCCAAGCAACACAGGATAGTTCTACGTGTTTTCACATTTAGCTAAATGATAAATCTTCAGTGAAGTAGTTAAATGTTTTCTCTAACCATTGATTGCTTATTTTAGCTACCCTAGGCAGACTCACGTAGTACACAGAGACTGACCAGTGGATTGGCAACAGATGTTCACCTCCAGCTCCAATGTTCCTGCAAAGTATTCAGATCCAGCTTATTCGCCAGAGGCACGCATACACAATGCAGGCCGTGCTTTAAGATCAAGCAACGTGCATTGTTGATGCAGCTTTACCGCTTGTCTAAAGAAGGTATTGTCTGCTGACCTGAATAACTGGACCTGTCGCTTTACTTTAAGATGTCAGAAACATGTCAGGACATGGCAGCAGAGTGGCAGCAGAGAACGGTTAGCCACTGCAGTCAAACGAGAGTGGATCTGACTCAGATTGGCCCCTCTGGCAGAATTCTGAATTAAACTGGCGTGGGAGGAATACAGCCTGACTACTTACAAAGATAACAGGCAGACAGAATTAAAAGTGGCACAGGCAGAAATATGAGAACTACCTGATCAATTTGAATGGTAAAAACCTGTTAAGGCTGAAGTTATGATCAAACAAAACAAGCAATTATGCAGATTCAATGATCTAAAGGGGTCGCATGTGTTCTCTTCGGAACAAATTGGGCATTTTGCATTGTGACCGGTCTGATTAACGTATGCAGATTGTGCAGAACAAACTTATTAAATGGCTGTTGATAAATGGGTGCACTTTAAATGACACAACCCTTGTACATGGGAGGTGATGATTAAACCAATGCAACGCTTGTAAGCCACAGACCTCTTACCTGTTGGAGTACTGCCCCTAGGTGCTAATTGACATTTTTGCTATTACAAGCTGTCGAACCTTGCTAATTCTTCTTAAATGCTAACCAGATATCCAAGGTGTCTGTTTCATTCCTAAACATGTTTACCACATTTAATGGTATTCTATTAAAATAAAACACAGCTAAATATTTTTATCTAAATGAAAATAATTAATTGGCTGATCATTCATGCTACTACATAGTTCGGATGTCCATATTTTCTGAGTATGTCCAGAGCATGGCATTGCTAGAAGCAAGACAGCTTCAAATCAGTGGCAAGTCCTGGTTAGTATGGTTAGAATGGTAGTAAACAGTAACAATACCAAGAAATGTAAGTTTATATTAAGAGTTTACTGAGTTGCATTTTCACATTTTTCATGCATGGGGTCAGTTTCATTTCAGGAATAAAGAGCAATCTATGTTATTTTCAGTATGATTTTGGTAGCAACAAACTGACCATGTGTGTCTGGGCAACTAGTCAGAATGAACTATATACAGCTATCTCTCCATTCAGTGTGAACCAACAACTCCGTTGCCTTGGGTGATGCAGCCTTCAGATGGAGAACGTAAAGAAAAAAGATCAAAGTCCTGAGTCCAAAAACATTCGGGAAGTGTAAATTACTACACCAGTGTTTCATGCCCTTATTTCTGTCCAGCGATGTTCCTCTAGCCTGACACATCAGTGATAGGAAGAGGCTTTCATGTTCATGATTTAGCGAAAGACATGCAAAGCCTTCTTGGGTGTGAGACATAAGTATGAGTCAGTACCTGATTTATTACATGCACAGACCTCCACACTAATTTTATCTACTGATCAAAGCGCTGTGCAGCATATACCCCTGCAATGACATTTACCCTGTAAGGCATCAGTGGTTTGTGTGTCAGTATATAGGTTCAGTGTGGTGAGAAAACTGGCCATACTTATTGCTTTTGAAGATGATCATTGTACTGATATAGTAATGCCGGTGAATGGCAATGAAATGCTTTTATTTATTTACATATCACCCTATGAATTATATTTCTTGTTCTTTCCTTCATATAGTTTTATATAATACCAACAACAAACCCATGTATGCTTTTGCTCACAACAATGATTTCCAAATAAAATAGTAAGAGCATATGTATGGCTTTTTCTATATTATTACTGACATCTACTTAATTCGTTAAATATTTTTTCTCTACATTCCTACTTTGACTAAAAATAAGATGCTCCATGGCGATTTTGAGCCAGGTAATTTAAAGATGTTTTACTGGATTTTCTCTGTTCTTATGAACTTATCAAGATGGACAATGCTTTATATATTTGGCAGATAGAGTTCTCCAGCTAATTATCTGTTTAGAAATTCTTGAAATTCTTTTCAGATACTGCACTGTACTTTAATTATAAAGTTAATCTACATTGATGTCTGGCTTCCTGGCTTTGGCACATATTTTGCAATCGTTGTAGCAAAACTTGGAGAGCAGTGACAGATTCAAGGTTTCTATTGTTGTATTGATGATTCATTTGAATTAGTATTTGGTCTTTTTATTATCTGGTGATCTGGAAGACTCCTGGTTGCCTGAACCATGTCCAACAGTTTTATCTCTTTTTCTAGTTCTTGTCCTCAATTTTGAATATCAGTTTTCATTTTTGTGCAGAGAACCATATAATTCTCATGAACAGACATTACTATCCATGGTTTGATATTTTCTCCATGCAATTCTTTATCTCTTGTGTAATAAAGGCTTTGGGTACTATATGATATAATATGGATATGGCTACACTCCACTGGTTAGTTGGGCTGAAATAACATCCAGACTATCCAGACTCTTACAGCTGACAGAACAGAATCTTGCATTAAGCATTACAGAATAACATATCCTGGCATATAATTTATGTACAGTTGTGCAAGATAATAAGATATTATTGAATGCATAGTATCCTTCATAATCAACTATTCTAGTGTCATTTAGTGATTTCAAATCACATGTCTACTGTCATTAATTGTGTAGTTTCATAGGTCACTGCCTATGATTAATGGCATGGGGAAGAACTAGGTTTTTCTACATATGCACACTAAACATCATCATATGTACATTTATATCAATTTTATCAATTCTGCTTTGGTATTTTCTGTTCTGAAATGTAAAATGATGTGAACTGCCATCAAATACAGTGTATTTAATTGAATTATATGAATGCTATTCTGATAAATAGAATTACAGCTCCTGTTTTTCATGTCAAGGTGTAAATTTCAATGTAATCTGACTGGTCTATAATCTTGCTTTGCTTTTGTTTGCCTCTTTATAAATTCTATCTATCCCATCAATCTTACAATATATAATGCATTCATTCTTTTTATCTGGCTTTGTGTGCCCTTTAGATTCCAGTATTATCTTTGAACTGTTCATGTTCTAGCTACAATATGTCAGCTCACCACATATTAAAATCAGATGTGGTAATTCTTAAACACCACACTGGACTGTGATATGTTACTTGATATTTCTCATTCTTTTCCCCTTGCTGCCCCCAACCCCAACAGTTCTGCCCCCCCCCCCCCCCCCCCCACCAGAGACATGAAAGATTAAGAACCAGGGATTAGTGAATAGGCAGGAGAAAATAAATAGAAATAGCTGATGTCTGATATAAGTGGATGCAATTCTGGTCCAAGCTTATGTACAGAATCTAAATACTGTCATCATTAGTCTAACAAACATAGGAAAATATAGCATTAAAGAATTAGTACATGCATTAGACACATGCATGCCAGCATATACCTATATGTACATCTCATTATGTTGATGCAAAAGCACTGGTACACAAACTTGCATACACAGCCTACACACCAGGGCTCAATATTAATGGTTGCCCAGTTGC
The DNA here is from genome assembly GCF_013368585.1 of Megalops cyprinoides. NCBI lineage: Eukaryota > Metazoa > Chordata > Actinopteri > Elopiformes > Megalopidae > Megalops > Megalops cyprinoides. The sequence goes on from NC_050586.1 coordinate 40,627,823, forward strand.
CCAGGGCAACCTGATTTCACTGATAAAGAGGATTTGGCAACCATGTTGTGTTGCCGGGTTGGCCAACTTGGCAGTTGAAAATTAAACTCAAAATTATTTCTCCTTTTTAAATAAAAATATTGCCTTCTCTTTCCATTATTCTCTCTTACCATTGCAGAAAACCTGACAATAATACAACTTGTCCTCTCCTGTCCTATTTAAACCATGACAATATGCATCTGAAATAAAAAAGACCCAAAAAATTCATAAGACCTTATAAATCCCATGTGCAAGATTTTTGTTGTGACTGCTTAGTCTAGCGAGGTTGTAAGTGACAGTTGCCTTCTGCTGTGAATAGATGCATGAGTACCCTCAATGGAGCACCCAACATACCTCTGTGCTGCCTGCCTCTGCACTCTGTAGGCTATCACTGTTGACTCATGCACACATTTCAGTGAGACACTGGCCTGCTGACCAACACGCAGTCCTAAAAGTTTTTTTTTTTCCTGTATATCATTCTGTATTGTCTGTTTCATTAGAAGAAGAGTACTATGTCAGTTACTTTGTATTGGTAGCTTTTAGGTTGGACTTTGGTGTCTTCAGCTCAAACAACTATTCAGCTATTGCTTCAGACAAGGAAACACTACATACTCATTAGTTTGTGTTTTTCCACTCACTGTAGGCTATCAGCTCAGAAATAGAGCATACCCTTAGAAATGTTATAGGCAAATGACACATTGTGACCTTAATTTGTACTGTAAAGAAGAGATTTGAACTTGGAGAGGAATCTACAAGCCTGCAATTTTCTTCCCCCGAAATAAGTCTAGAGACAATTTGATATTTTATAATTCTGAAGTTTTTTTAGCCCAAAGGGAAGAATACAGTATTTGGACACACTTACATTGCAATAAAAAGAACAATAAAAATTACAGCTGAACTCGACCATCCAGTGGAAAATGATTCTGGTAAGGGCTCTCTTGTCATGAATTTACCATTGGGGGTTGTCAAAATACTGTATGTAGTGCAAAAACAGATGACTGCAACTGAATATACCAACATCTATAGCATGGATGTATGTTAATACAAAACCTATGCCCATTTGCCAATACTGGGTAAGTGACCTACAGTAAGCGACAAAATTTATATTTCCTTACCATATGTGGATTTCTGACAGTTTTATCTGTCAGTTCATTCCTGTAATGAATAAACAATAGTACATTGAATCTGTCTTGCATGGTTTTTGTTGCCTCATCCATTGTTCTGCCTTAAACAGTGGTGTCAAAACTGTTGTACGTGGGCTCACTCAAGAGTCTCACTTGACTAGTCCAACAACGCAGACCCGGGTTTGAGTCTGAGGCATGCCATTCACTGACAATGACTGGGAATCGGGTTGCGACAGCACACAATTGGCTATGTTCTGCCAGGGTAGGCTGGGTTTTGTGGCCAGGGTCCCCGCTTTGCACTGGTCTCTGCAACCTCTGTCTTGTTATGAGTCATTCAAAGTTGTTCAGTGCCTAGGAGTTGTTCCGATGCGGTCAGACAGAGGCACCTATCCTCTGGTTGGTTTTCTGGTGCACTGTGGGATTTACAGTGTGAAAAATAGCATGCGGATATATTGGAGGATTGCAGTCACTGTGCTCAGAGTGACTTCAGGGAGACTCTTGGTGAGAAAAGCCTAATGCATATTTGGCAAGTCTAAACTTAGGGGTGAAAAGGTGGGAGAGGGGAGAGGTGTCTACAACAGCCTGCTGAGTTCCAGGCTGTTTACAGTTCTGAATTCTCTTTATTTTGTAATGCATTGCCCGATGTAGGTGATGTGACTGTTGGAAGTGCTCACCACACTCTGATATCAGGAAAAAGAAAATCATCTCCATCTCTTAAGGAGAAATGGATAACATTGAAATTAATTCTTATTACTATGTACACAACCTCTGTTTAGAGGCCTGGCTTTCTCTACAACATCTTCCAGTGATATTTTCTTTTGAAAAGTCGCATTGTCTGGAAATGGGAGGCTTTTGGCTAGGTCAAATGCAAGGTGTCCCTCAGATTTGAGGGAATTAAAATCTGTTGGTGATTAAGATGTAACTCCCCACTATGTGACATCTCCCACGACAAACTGGTTTTAGTGTGCCATCTACATGCGGCTTTCCTCGACAAAAGCTGCTTAGTGACTGAAGATGTCCACCACTCATATGAGGATTAGGGCTTTCAGTAGGTTGCAATGTAGAACGATGCGCCGGAGACAGGAAGTGACCTTGACAATGGAACCGTGGGCTGGCTTGTGTTCTTGCACAAGAGAAGCCAGGACTGGCCGTCCTGAAGTCAGCTGGCTTTCAGCCACAGGACTTCAGTTCCTCCTCCTACAGGAAGGCACAGCACACAGACCATGTAGAGTGCAGTGGGAGGGCAGTGGTGAATCCTGGATGATTGCTGTCAGTCCTAGTTCCAAGACTGTAGGACTCTGAGACAGCGGATAATTATGTCAATGGTCTTTTTGCTTTCTGCTTTAAATCAGAATCCCATGCAGTACGAATTGTGTCTCTGGCACTAAACCACCTTAATAGAACAGTTCACACCAGTCCCCACGCAAAAGAGTAACTATTTCCAGGAAACAAACACTCACTGTAATGGTACCACAATGATGTTAGACTTAGTGACACAATTTTTTTTTCCCAAACCTAAAAAATAGAGCAATGCTGATTAACTTAGAATGCAAGCTTAACTAAGTAGATGGTTAGCATCATAGTTAGCTAACTAGTTATATAGCATTTTTGAAAATAAAGTTGTGATGAAAACAAAAAAGGAAGGGTGGCACAGCAGTGGACAAGAAAAAGGTGGTATGACAGTTCAGAAGTACTGTTGTTTCTCCATTACAACAAATTTTGGAGTCCTGGACATATCGTTGCTGCGCTTTTGCCTGGACATCAGATTGGACAATTTATACACGGCAAAATGACCTTGGCAATGTGAAATATGCTGAGAACACACAATATACTTTCTAAAAATGTGTCTAGACACGACTGGGATTCATTTTGACTTCTCCACTCATTTACCTCCCTTTTCACATTTTATTCAATATTTTTCAATAGTTTTCTGTATTCAATCTTCCTGTCCTGCTCTATGCCAGTCTCATTCATCCTTACAAATGCACAAACCTACTTACACCCTCCCATATGAATTCATTCTTTATATTTACCTTACACAGTCCATTGCTGTCGCTCCTGTGCATTGCTGCAAAGTAGATTTTATATTTATGAACGTATATATATTATCATCTTTTTTTCAATAGTCCACATTACTTTGTAGTCCTGAATTGTCTCTTCAGCTTCAGCATTCAAGTTAACATAAGTTAACAACAAGTTATCATAAGTAGCCTCTTAAGTAGCCTAGTTGTGCTTTCCTTTATTTAATTTTAATTTCATCCCAGCATTGCTGTGGATGTCCATTCTGTTAGAAACATTTTGATTAGGTTCTCAGATCAATAAGCCAATAATAAACAAAATGAGACAGGCTACATGGACCTGGATTTCTTCTCTTCTCTTTCTCCTTTGCTCCCAGAGGTGGACAAAGTACACAACTCCATTACTTGAGTCAAAGTATAGATACTCCTGGTCAAATATTACTCCAATACAAGTGAAAGTTGTTCAGTCAAATTTTCACTTGAGTTAAAATACTGGGGTACTTGTTTTTAAAAATACTTAAATACATTTCCTTTTTAATGTCAACGCATTGTTGTATTGTTGCCACAATGCATTTACAGAACCTAATGACTCTGAAACAACCAACTGAATGCACTCACTTGCTTGTAGAACCTGTAGAATAAAAGCTTGTAGAATATGCTACAAAACATATAGAAATGCCTCTAGGAACACAATTGAATCGACAAAAGGACAGCCATTGTCTTTTTCATTTTTTTAAATTTTATTTTTATACACATAAACACGTAGGTATTAATGTCAAGCCAGTCATAAAACCAAATTGGCTAGCTAATGCATAGGTGTCAACCTATACGATCTGCCCATATAAAATACCGGGAGTGTACATATAGCTATGACGGAATACGGGAAATGTAGTGTAATACAGTTTTCCCCAACAGAAACAAAAACAAAAATATTACAAATCAAGGACCTGTAAATAGAAAATTAAGCTGTAATATAAATTAACAGGCTGTAAACCATCTGACAACGATGACTGGATGACGCAAATAGCATGCTAGCTCACTTGCACAGTGGTTCTGTGGCACGTCTGATTTGTTTGGTGCATAGCTAGCTAGCTAGGTAAGTAGTAAACCTTCTGAATTTTACTAGACATTGTAGGGCGAAATGTTTCATTGTAGCTGGATAGCTCAGCTAGAAAAGTTTGGCAACTAGACAGTCATCAAGCTATTTCTTCCACAGCTAGCTAGCATTAGCCCACCAGTAATATTCTCTTACCAAAAAAAATTGAGTGGGAGAATACGCCATTGAATAATATAATCAGGGCATATTTTCATCAAATTTTTCATTGACGAAATGAACACTGAATTTTAGTCATTTTTATTTTGACTAAAATAATTGCGCAGGCTCGGACTAAAATGTGACCAAGACTAATTTAAAAATAGGTTTCAAAATTAACACTGCAGTGGATTCACACAGGACCTGGCCCCAATAGAGACAGAGCACATGTAGGCCACGACCACGCCATGGGGGAACAATGCTGCACTTTCCATTGATTTGCATTGTACAGTTCTCTTTCTTGTCTTAAAACTAAAATCTCAACCATGCCAAAAAGCTGTTGTGTGGTGGGTTGCACGGCAAATAAGATAACTAACCCTGACTTAGCTTTTACAAGATTCCAAGACACAAAAAGTCAAAAAGACATCATAGTTGGCTTAAAGCTATTAACAGACAGGAGGGCTCCCTAGCCACAGGGACCTTATGGGATCCCGATACTATTCACATCTGTGTGTCCAGCAGACATTTTGTGTCACGTAGCTCAAAAAGTTAATTAATTCTCTATCTGAGAATTTGTTGTTAAAAATGTGTATATGATTGATTCCAATTCCCCAGATACATTAGTTTAATTAGTTAGTTAACTAGCTATCTAGCTACGGTAGCTTGCTCTAGGTTAGGCTACCAAATTACTCAATCGCTCTTCACACAAGTTGATCTTCATGTTTGCAGGGACTAAATGGCTTATCCTCACCTATTAGTCACTTTAAATAAAGCTTTCTGGAAAGTGCATGTGGAGAATAGGATTGTAATCATGGTATGACATTAACATTTAGCTACCAGCCACTGTGGCTAGTTGATTTCAAAAGTTAACATTAGTCCCCAGCCATCATTTTCACCAGCTGAAGTCTAACTGTAATTTATATTTTAAATAAAAAAATGCATGCACACAACATACAAACATATTAACATATACATATAACGTATAATTTGTTCTCTCTTGAATTCAATTTATTCTCTCTTGGTTAAGTGTATTTGTGATTATTGTAAGGACAGTGAATGTCAGATCTTGTCTACCTGCTACTGTGGCTAGTGAGTTCTAAAATCTACTACCCACTGTCAATTTCCAACCCTTTTTGGCTAGTTGTAATGTCACTCCCTGATTATAATACAATTGTTTAGGTTGTCAACTACCGATCTCTTGGCTCAATAGTAGGCTATAGACTTGAGCATTCTGATCACAATGTTAGCTTACGTTAGCTATCTAGATGACAATATTGACTGGCTTAGCCTACCTGGTGATTCGATCAGGTAATGGTACAAGTCAAAATAAGTGACGGCTGGCCACTTTGTGGGGTCATTTTTCCACACTGATTTTGGGATAGAAAAGGGACACTGAGGGAGTCCAATCAAACTTAGTTTCTCTATATACTGTATCTGGCCCTTTCTTTGGACAGAAGGGTATTGAAATAGTCTGGTGTTGACATTTTATGCTAAAGCTGTTTCAAGACACGGTGTCCCGCAATTTCCCATTCACTCCCTTTCAACGTTGCGGAATGTTTTCCTCCACGAGGGGCATGGTTTTCCCTCCGATGACGCGTTGCACTCTGTCTCTATACAACAACTTGGTGGGCAAATCCATAAAAATCCATAAAAAGTCATTTTACCAACCATAGCATAAAAACTGCAACTACTACAAGCACAGACAGGTTTGTTTAAAATGTTCATCTGGAATTAAACAAATATTTACATACCTCGACATGTATTCTCAGGTTGGATGGCAAATTTGTGCGATGCAGTGATGAAGTTTGTGCACGGTGAACAGAGCAAACATTTAAAACGATATGAATCTTCCTTCATTTCAAAAATCTCAAACATGGACTTCAGATATGGCTCTGGTGAGGAATCGTCATCTTTATCTGCCGTGGCCATCATTACCACCACCAAGTTCAAATTGAACTGTTCAAAAATGCAGAAAGCACTGACAGTGTAGGAGTAGTTTACTGTGATTGTTTTTTCTCCTGTGACGAACACAGCGTATGGCCTATCGCATTTTAGAAAAGAAAAGAAAATTCATCCACTGACTTCGAAGCTATGCTTCAAAGTAACGAGTAACAGGAACCTTCATAGAAATGTAGTGGAGTCAAAAGTACAATATTTATCTTTCAAATGTAGTGGAGTAAAAGTCATCCAACTTTCCAAAAAAATTAATACTCAAGTAAAGTTCTTACTTCTACTCTCTCTTCTTCTACTTAAGTACAGTACTCAAGTAAATGTATTTCGTTACTGTCCACCCCTGTTTATGGTGTTCTCTCCGGGATTAGCGGACACACGCACACACACACACACACACATATATATATATATATATATATATATATATATATATATATACACACACACATACAGATACAGCTGTAACCCCTACAAACCCCTACATCATAATCTGCCCCACACTAATCCACTTTGCAGTACAGTGGCCTGACATAGTATACATATTTGGGTGCCTGTTTGCCCTTTCTGTGGGACCACATTAATTTAATGTGTAAATTATCAACAATTAGAGAACAAAAACCTTTCTGTGAGATCATGCCCTACCTCTAGCCATTAACAGCATGCTTTGCACAGAGACTGTGCAGGCTTTTGCCCTCAGAATGGTGCTAAAACATTGCAGACTGCCAGGGATGTAACCTTTTATCTGTGGATGATGAATGGATGCCCTTCCTGGTTCTGTCTCTCAGATATTGTTGCCAATTTTCCCCCTCCTTGATTTCAAACTGGAGCAGATCCTCTCTGAACTTTCGATTTATCACGTCGCACGCTCCGTCTCTGAGGCGGCGGGATTTTGGGGCTCCGAGAGCTGCCGGGGCCGCGGCGGCTGAGCACTTCTGATCTGGATCGGCAGCCCCTCTCTTAATTTCTGAGTTCCTCTTCCTCTCCTTCCTTGTCTGTTTTTTTCTCTTTTTCTCTTTTCCTCCTCCTCTCTCAGTCTGGGCTCCTCTGCTCCTGAACCAATGGGGTTCCGCTGAGATGTGCTGGTGCCACGTTCTGATACCTGTCTCTCGAGCTGATATACGCCCTGTTGTATCAGCCAAGTGTAGCACTACCGCCTCCCCTCAGATTTATTTGACTTCATTCCCCATTCATGAGCACATATTATTTTGACAGTTTAATTTATGGCTTCATGCAGGCAAAAACCTTTCGCCATTGGTTTATGTTCCTTGCCAGCATTGAGCTCTCATAGACAGCATGCAGACTGTCCAGTGAGGTAACCCCTCCTTTTACCGTTCATATCCCTTTGCCATCAGATTGATTTTCCCACTAAATGATTCCAGTGCACAAAACAGGCTGCCAATAGAGATAAATAAGCATGTTTTACATGAAAGCAATTCTTCCATTCTTTACAGCAAAGATTCAGTGTCATGTGAGTTTTCATATTTATATATGTTGCTGTCTCTGTATTCCCCTCTAACCTTTGAAATGGTTTTGTCTGAGAATGACAATAGCTCAAGTGAGGGGTACTATATTGAATCAGATTCTCCCCTTAGACCAGTGGGGATCAGATTCAGCACCAGCAGTATTATTGATTATTTCCTGGACTTAGTCATATGGTAATACAAAGTATCACAGTACTCTTAGGGTAGCAGATTACTTTCCTGATCAATAATATTCCTGGGGAAGGTTGTTTTACACAGCAACTGATTCAACAGTGTACCAATATGTCGTTAAAACCATCACAAGGCAGGCTGGTCAGCTAGCGGAGTGCACATGCACACACACAAACAGACACACAGACACACACACACACACACACACACACACACCTGTGCCACAGAGCACAGAGCTTGCAGTATGTACCTGACTGGCGTCCTTGCCTGCAGCAAGACAATTGAACTTTATTGTAGCTAGTGACAAAACCAATACCTGGCAGAGGCTGTGACATAGGGCGGAACTGGTTTTCAGCATTCTGAAAAAAATCCTCTGTAGGGTCCCTGCTTCACTCTGAGCTGCAGGAGAAACACTGATGCAGTTTCACCCGAGGAACTCTGGGAATAAAAAACCTGGACCCTGTGTTTTAGTGCATAAAAACTTGTGAGTACCCTTGTTCTTAAGAACCCATGTGAGCTGCAGTTATTGGAAAGAAGGACTTCCATTGCAAGGAAGTGAGTGTTAAGCTTGGGATGGAAATGGGGGCAAAAAAACCTTAGCAGTGTCTGGGAGAGCAATAGTGGGAAGGTCCCTATGAGAAAACTGTCCATCACACTTTTTTTCGCCTGTCAGATCTCATGGCTTCATAGCTGTTTCTCCTATAATCAGTCCTGTCCTGTGTATTTGGCAGCAGACAGCACTGATAGGTCTAGCTTGATTTATTGACATATTTCTGTATATAGTAATTAGTGATGACCAGTGAGCAAGAAATAGGGGGAGATGAACCTTATAATTGTCTTGAACCTGTATTTGATTGTTTTGCATGATTATCAAGCTTGCCAGTTTTAGTAAGCATCACCTACCCATGCCTGATTCCTTTTTACTTCATTGTTTTTAACCCTCTCATGCACACATTACTGAAGATTTATTTAAGCAATAATGACCTCCCAGAGTGTAATTTGGTTTTTTAACTTTAAGTTGTTAATTACTTCATTCACTGATTTTCCTTTCTGGCACAAACCGCGTAATATCCAGCAGTTCTTAAAATGGACTTGATTTCAAAAGAAATACTTTTCAGTTTGTAGCCGGTGAAAACATTTAAAAAGTGCGCGTTCAACACTCTGAACGTCTCCCCATGAATTGAAATCGCTGCAGTTAAATATGAAGTACACTTGCCACTGTTGCTAAGTGTATAGCTTGCTCATGCTGTTACTGCAGCATAAGGTCTTGAAATTAAATGTGATGTTCACCTGTTGCTGTTGCTAAGGTTACAGGTTGCTTATTCTTCCACTGTTCTCCTGGATGCACTTGCTATGTTTCAGTGGTCCTGGAATTCAGTCTGTATCACACTGCAAAGGCATATTGCTATGTGGTAAGTGATTCTCCCAGAGAGGTATTGAAAGGCCTAATACCAAAACTTAACATTGGCTGAAGGTTGACCTAATTCTAAAAACTTGTGACTGCATGGAGTTCCGTGGGCGATGTTTCACGATCTAATTATGGTTATGGTTAAATCAATTATTTTAAAACTATGCACCTAAAGGGAAAAAAAGATGTAACTGGCAATAACTGGTTTCCCTGGGACTTTACTTAATTTAGCCCTGAAACCAATACATGGCAAGTGGTTTTGAAAAACAAACAAACAAAAAACAACAACATTAAGAGGGTTGTGATATTAAGCATGGTGATATTACCTAGGTCCACCTATATTTTCATTATTCAAAGCTGCCTCTCAGGGACTAGAGAGGTAAAAGGTGAAAAAAAAGGTGAAAATGTTACATGTGAAAATGACACGTTCAGGACAATTGTGGTTTTAAATGTAAGTTCTTGTCCTTCCATAGATCATATTCATGCATTTCCCATGCTAATTATCTGTGTGTGGAAATGGGAATCTTCTCCCTTCCCTGGTTCCTGGAGAATGTCAGAAACTTGGAAGAAGGCCCGCTGTTTTGATTCTTCAGCCCTGACCTTCTCCCTCTGCCTGTGCTCCCTTTCGCCTTGGCTACACGACAAAGACCAAAAGGGCAGCGACAATATAGCTGGGCCCTCGAGAGTCAGAGCTATTGGTACACCGTGTATTTGAATCCCCTGACATTATGTGGGATCACAGGCAAACAGAGCTTTCCTCCTTCAACAGCGAATTCCCTCTAGCACAGAATCAGCCATCTAGCTTGGCAGTTCCCAACCAGTGGCTCTTGAGCTACATTTTGGCTGCCGTTCCCCACTCATGTTTGTCTCTGGGGATGAAATTAAAAGTTTTTTTTCTTTTTAAATTTTTTTGTTTTTTTTTAAATATGAAGTTAGCCTAAGTACAGTGTTATAAGGCAATATGGTCAAGAATTTTAGCCTTTTGTGGTCTTCTATGTATTTATACTCTTTGAGTATAAATTGTTTTGGAATTTTCAAAACCGTGAGTAAATAAATGAATATGAAGATTCACTGACACTTTACATCAGTGACAAGCTTACATTTTTAGTAACATTTTTTCCCTTTTGGAAGGCAAAGGTAAGACTTTGCTTGCTTCATTCTAGTTGCAAACTTGCCTGTCTTTATGGCGTAGAAAGCTAGTGCAAATGGACTGCAAACTCTTCTTTGGCAGATGGAGGGTTAATGACCCAGGAATTTCTTTTCAAGTCTGTCATCAAAACGTCTCACTTCAGTGTTTTATATGCTGCTTCAGAAGCCACTCCTATTGCACACATATTCCTTTCAGTGAAGTACATGATTTTTTTTCCACATTTTTGAAGTATATAATTTTCCCACTCTCTCTCAACCTTCTTTTGCTGGGGTCATGAAATAATTCTCAAAGTTTTTGCCAAATTGCCATGGGTTTTCTTGTATTCTCACCAGCACTTTACAATGCAATTCTCTCCAAATTGTACTCTCTCTCCAGCACTTTACAACACAATTTGTAAAAACAAAAAGAAAAAACAAAACAAAACAAACACACAGTTTTGTCTTTCTGTGTCACTTTCATCTGAGAAACTTAAAAGAATACAAACTATTTAATTTGGGCTGTAGAAATTCTTAACTTGCTTAACTGCATAGAATTTTGTCAAAGTAATGCTAAGATACTTAGTGCAAGATATGGATTACCTGTCGTCAAATTCTCAATATTTCTTGTATGATAATTTCTTCATATTTTAGGCACCATTGCTCCATGTTGAGTGTTGTGTTACATGTTGTGCTTGAGTCAGAGATGATTCTAATCACTGGATTGTTTAGTGCTTACAATCTTAATATTTAAATAACATTAGTGCGGGAGTGGTTTTGTCGCAGAGTTCCTGAGCACTATAAATGGCTGGTTCTTATACCAATGATTCTTATAAACTGAGTGCACATTATGTGGAAATAGATAGTCTATGGACACATGCAGTATGTCTGAACCTACCTCAGATGGAATGGTGATGTAAATCAGGCTTTTATTTATTTATAAGAATGATGTTGTTCATTTTTCAGTGTCTCCTTCAGTGTTTTGAACTGGCAGCCTTTCCAAATTGAGGTGAAAGAATCTCCCTGGGGTTGTGAAGTGGGTAAATGGTGAATTTATCGACCTATTGCTGTAAAATGGCATTAAACCAGATTCTGGCATTAAACCTGGAGCACTCCTCACCTCAATTCTCAGAGTATTTGCGTGTGTAATTTAAAACTTGGCAACCAAGCAGTGACAACAACAATGAAATTTCAATAGAATAAAAAACGAATTATTTTAATTCAATATTTTATACCATGAGGTGCAATAAAAATACACAATTATATATTCATTTTACACATTATCCTGTAAAGTACAGTCCATAACAGTCTGAACACTCTCAAAATACCAAGTCGTTAGTAAATAAGGTTCACGGAAAAAAAGTCACATCTTAAACAGCTGTGCGTGGGCGTTGTAGCTCCCTCCTCTTTCTCTCGATCTTGTTTTGACATAACTAGCCACTGACATCGCGTTCATTCTTTATCTTTGGAAATGGAGCAATACAAATGTACTGATACAAAGTAATACTATCCATTTGAGCTCGCTAGGAAAAGTACTATTCCTACAAGGGTATTTTCCACGTTTGTTTCCAACTGTTAAGTACATAATTGTCAGGGCTCAGGCACGGACTCAAACACAGACCACGAGTGCTCAGGTTCCACGCGGTTTTATTGGAATCGTAGGACAAGAGCGTAATGGCAGGCAGGCAAACCGGGCAGGCAGTCCGAAGGCAAAGCAGGTATCAAAACCGGGCAGACAGGCAGATCAGGCAATTAGGGCAAAACGGCAGGCAGAGACGAAGTCGAGGAACAGGCCAGGTCAGCACAGGAAACTCAAAACAGAATAACAGGCGGGACCGGGACAGGGACAGGGACAGGGACAGGGACAGGGACAGGGACAGGGCCCCCCCCCCCAAAAAAAAAACAAAAAAAAAAAAAAACACTGCAACAAACTGGCAACAAGATGGAAACAAGCAGGGTAGATATAGGGCTGGGGTGACGAGGAGATGGGATGCAGGTGGGCCGGCAGGCAGGTGGAGGAGATCAGGTAATCAGGTGGGCGGGGATAGGGCGGAGAGTAGGGCAGGAACACAAGGAAAACAGAAAACAAAAGCACATTGACCACATTGACAGACAGGGAGAACACCAAAACAATAGCAAGGGGGCCAGAGTAATGACAGTAATGCACTTCCTAAGTGTACGAATTAGAAAAACTTACAGTTTTTTCCTAGATTTGTCCCATTGTATTTCAATTTGAGCGTACTTTCAACATGCTGCATCACAAAGCAGTGTTGTTCTTACTTCAGTACATTTCCGCCCTTAACACGGTTTGTATGATTACTTTACAGTCAGGTTATTGTCAGTAAGGAGTGTGAGTGTACTAATGGAATAATGGAGACTCGTGGTCAGGAGATTTGCAGAAGAGGTGGTTTCCGTGGTGACAAAAAGCTACTGGGAGCTGTGTGGAAAGACCCTTGCTTGTCATTGTTATTGTGATTATAAATCACCAGCTGCATGTATGTATTTACCTGCTTTTCCCTCCTCAAAGATGTTGGTTCCTCAGCATTACTGCAACTTCAGCACATTGTGCACTTAGAGATTTTACCACAGTTCAGCTGATCCTATTTGGCTCTCTTTCAGAGAGAATGGTCCACATGTTCATCACAATATTCTATATTCTTTATATTTGGTTCTGTCCTTGCTATGGGAACACAGAAATGTTCAGAATGAAACAAAGAAATAGCAATACAATCAAAAGCAAAGTGTTCTCTTCAAAGAACACTACTGTAGATCCAAATGTAATCAAAGGAAACATGTGCCATGACAAGAGCCATTTGCTCTTTTAACTTATGTAGCTGGCTAATTGAGTTTGTGCGTGTTGCATGCCCAGGCAATGATATTTTTCCCCTCAGGTATAACATCTATTTGCTGTCTATCAGTAGCTGGCTAGCTGGCTTACTCATGCTTCTTCAGGTAACATTAAACAATACCTGTGGCTAATTCCATTGACTACACATTGACCCTTTTACAGATGACACTCCTATGCCTGTGGACACATTATTAGTTGCAGAGGACTCCTGTTTAGTACAGTTTGGTTTGGCTGTTCCTGAAAGCAGTAAAAATTAAGTGTAGTGTAAAGAATATTAACGCTGCTGGCCACTCAAATTTGTTGGTGGAGGAAAGGGATGCAGAGAAAGTGGGAGTTGAGAGGGGGCATACAAAGAGAGGAGAAAGAGTGGAAACAGATGGGTTGGTGTAAAGGGTGATGGGGAGAGGTGGGGGAGAGAGTGAGGAGCGAGGGAAGATATTTAGAGAGCAGCAGCAGAGAGAACAGGAGGAAGAAAGCAAGAGGGAGGGGAAAGAGAGACGACGGGAAAGGGAGAGGAATTTGCAATTACCTGCAACCGAACAGGTGCTCGGACAGCGGGACAGAAATCTCTGCATGAGCAAACCTGTGAAAAAGCGCAAGCTCGGCCTGGCTGGAGGCGGAGGCTGGGTACTGCGGAGAGAGCGGCTCAGTCAGACAGCCATCGCTGGGGAGGGGACCGCGGGAGGGACACAACACGCACGCATCACGTCACTGCTTTGTTTATTTCGTTCCTTGGGGTACACTCTCGGCCCGCCGCGCTTGCCCCTTCCCCATTGACTCAGAGATGAACCGTGTCGGATGCCCAACGAGCCAACCGCCTGCTCCACAGTGGGACGGGGGTCTGCGTGGTGGCCCTCCTCAGCTGCTGGAGCAAACCCATTTCACACTCTCAGAACCCGGGGGATTGCATTGATCACACGGTTTCTCGGCGCGGGAGGGTTTCCCTGCCAAAACGAGGAAACAAGGACGATGTTGGCAATCGTGAAATAAAATGTGAATGGTAAACAGGGAAACCAAAATTAATGAACGTGAACACCAAGCCAATGGTGCGACAATCATTTACAAAACCAGATCAAAACAAGGGAGCACATTTTTTCAAACAAAAGTGGAACAGATAATTTAATATTTAGGCAGGGAATGAGGGCTCTACTTACATTGCTTACTCACTTGGGCACAGGTTTGGGAGGGACATTTCTCCCCATTGTTAAGAAAATGTAATCAGCTTACTACATTGCAATGTAACATTTATGTCAATGGCAACAGCAGTGGTTCAGTTGAAATATACCCTCCTGTTTCTGATACTTCTTGTATTGACTGTCTTTAACACACATACACATACATGCAGCAATATGTTTCTGTATACAGTGTAACCTCAAGAGTACGTTTGCTTTTATGGGACTACAACCAATGGATGTGTGATATAGGTTTAATAAAAGGGGTCAAGGGTAGTTGCATCATGCATCACGAAGCTGCTTTTGTTACAGTGCCCTCTCTGTGATCTAATGACAATATTTTAGATAAACACAAGGTTCATTAATATTCGGGAAGCACAACCAAAACGTTGTGAAGAAGCACAACAAGAATTTCATCTCTGTTCTTTTGGCATCTTTGTTTGCCAATGATCCTTTGCATCTCTCTCTCTCTCACACACACAAACACTCAGCCACATACTCACTCACCCACCCACACACACTCAAGGTTCAGATATTTGTCTCCACTACAGTGTAAGGATGGCTTCATGATTGTGACACCGTGACAACCAGATTCTTAAGTGCACTCCATTATCATATTTCCTGTATCTGAAAGAGATCATAAAAACAACATAGATGTGGATGGGGAAAAAAAAAACATACCTGAAGGTCATCATCAGTTATACATCTCATTTGTGTGTAAATAGAGTGAGAATGAAAAATGATCCATGTCTATATGGGGTAACTGTTGAGGCCAGAGAAAGCAATGGACACAAGGGCGTCTCACTGCGTGAAGTTTCACATCTCCAGAATGGCGGATGGTACATTATGTTTCTGGGGCCGAATATTGAAGAACATCGCTCATTGAACCGCATATTTCAGACATACTGCAACAGGGCACGTTTGGCAGTAAAGAATGGGGCCGTGTCTGAGTGGTCTGTCTGAGAGGGGTGGAGAGCCGGCTCTCCGGCTGCAGATGAAGAAGAATGTTCCCTTTTTTTCTTTTACTACATTAGTGTAGAGGCCCATTAAGGCCAACACTGATTAATACCAAACTTGTTGCTAAAAGCCAGGACCGGTGGCTAAATGAAGGCTTAATTAAATCACAGTTTAACTCATGTCTCATAGAACCGGAGAGAGCCGAGGGGAGGCTGTGGGTGGGGGGCTTTGGGGGGGTGGACTTGTTTGTGTGAGTGATTGACGGCTGACCTTGAAGTGGGGGAGGTGCCTCTTGACAGATGACACTTGATCAATATGTTGTTTTCTTTGTCTGTTTGTCAGTCAATGACAGCTAACACACTGTCCAATAATGACATATGAAATGTACAGGCAAAGTAGTAAAAATAAATAAATAAATAAATAATTCCACCAATTGCTCTGCCCAGAAAAAAGCACTTTTACATTATTTGCAGTAGACTCTTTCCTCCAGAGTGACTTATGTGGATTAGCATTGTACATATTATCAATACATAGAACTGGATATGTTTATTGAAGCAATTTTGGGCTACATACCTTGCTCAAGGGCACAGCAGCAGTGTGCCGCCTGGGATTAGAACCAGCTGATTATTGGTTGGCTGTCAGCAAAGACCGTTTAAGCACAGAGCCAATCAGAGAGCTAGAGGTGACTTTTGGGACAGCTGACTTCCTTCTGAGTTAGTTGTGGCAGAGGCAGAATTGACAGTGCTTTGAACATTCACTGTTCAAAAATTAGGGAAAGCTACCTCAAGCTATTCTAAAAACTAACTGAAGCAACCACACTTTTGCAGGGGGTATTAAACAAAGATTATTGACCACAAACAGTTATGTGAATGTTTAAATGTCTACATGAAATGACAGCTGCTCTCCCTATCAGCGCTATTATCTCTCTCACTTGCAGATGCAACCGAGTATGATAAATGTCCAAAATAGGACCTGAATTCCTTATATTCCTTGAATTGAAATGTGTGCATCACTTTAAATTTGTTCCTGAAAGGAGCCACAGTGCACATTTCTACTGTATATTTCTACATTTCATTTCAAAAGACAATTACTTGGAAAATTCTTGTTAAATTTATTAAAAATTGAATTGTATAAATTGCTGTGAACTTTTCCATCTCCTCAAGCTTCATTTTGTTCAGTTAAGTATTCATCTCAGCAAGATACTGTAGGTGTCAATAATTACTCCCTGAAAACACTGAGACAGCGTTGTTTCAGCATACCACTATGCACAGTATAAGCAGCTGTTCCTGGGCCTGATCTATCAGTCTCTGCAGATTGTTGACATTCCTGGGAAATTCAGGAATCATTTGATCTTCAAGATGCAAAATGAAGCCAAACGAAATTAGTTTGGTGAGCTGCCTATGAAAATATTAGATCTTAAATATGTGACAGTTAATAATGACTATCACCGTAAAAGATAGTTTAATGAGACTTTAGATTTAACTGCTTAAAACTTGATTGCCTTCTATTTGGCTATACTGATAAACGCATTTGATTGTTTTGACTAAAATCTCTAAATTATTAGCTGGAGACTCTCTCTGTTGCATTGAGATGGGGCAGTTGTTTTTGCGTGTGTCTCCCGATTATGACATGTCAACACACTGACAGGGATGTGACATGGGGTAATATGTTAAGTAATACATCGCGTCTCCTGTGATATCGGGCAATATTTATGGATGTCGTATTACACATTTCTAAAGCTGCTATGTATAATTTATTATCTTGGTCAAGCTCCACCTCCAATCCGGAGTAGGTGTGCACGTAAGAGGGCAGTTCACTTCAGGGCTGACAACTTCAGAGCATGTCAGAAGAGGGGACTCAAAACAGCATGCTTTGATCTACCTTGATTGCAGCCCCCCCCGTTAATTTTCCCGAACAAAGAACTGTATACAGTTGCAGTCGCCCTGTCAGTCTGCGTTGCGATTTGTTTAAGGGATGTGCTTCTGTTCACATCAGATGTGTTTACCAGCTGCCTTCAGCCCGGCAGATCCTGTCCCCCCCAAATAAAGGCTCATGACAGCTGGGTAAAATTGCACCCATAAATCATCTGTCAGGGGCAGTTAAATTTTATCTGCCAGCCTACCCGTGCTAAGCTGCCGACAGCTAATCAAAGGCTGACAATCACAGGCGTCCAAATGAAAAAGCCTTTTTTTTGTGTGTGAGGATATCATCGAAGGATTTTCATGCGATGAAGCTGCGGGGATCCGAGCGATACGTGAACGCGTTTACCTTCTTGTCTCCAAAAAAGACAGAGATTTTAATTCAAGAATAAATGGGAGCTCGCCGTCCGTCTTTGTGCGTGACATTTTTAGCGAACGCGTCGCATTCGGCCACAGCTTGGCTCCAGGGCAGTGTCATCCATCACGGGGGCTCAGTGGTAAATGGCTTATGTAATGCCGTTTTATTCGAGATGAATTGCTGTGGGAGAGGTGTCAACGCAACCCGCGGCATGAGCCCTGCATGCTTCACGGGGCAAATTCACGAAAACTTTTCGCCGATTTGTTCAAAGTTTTCAAAACTGTTCCGTGGTTTTTAAGCATCTAATCCCTTTTTCAGCTCCTCTTTATTGTTGCTGCAAAAATAGAGCTGCCTGTCTCTGCTGTGTGTTGTAAAATTGACAACAATTTCTTAACTTAATGAGTGAGCATCAACAACTCTCCCTGTGTCAGTTTTTGGAATCATTTAAGGAGAGTCGATTTCTTCATAGAGCTGGCTCTGTGTGTGTGTGTGTGTGTCCATGGGCACCAACGACAGCAGCTGCTCCAAACCTGACAGACCTAGTGATGAAACATTACTTCATTCCCCCACTTCATAACCCAGCATTGCTGAATATAAATAGGGTCTAAATGAAGTCCACGCTGAACTACATCTGGAGTCTCTTTAGCATCACATTTGTTTTCTTGTATAGACAGCACCGTGAAATCACACAACTTATTACTTCCTTTTTTTCCGCTGGAGGAACAGTCTCTCTGGAGAAGTTATCAAACATGAAGCTCAGAATAACGTTATGCCATTATCTCTTAGTCATGTATGTTCGCTGCTGCTTCAAAAATGTATTCAATACACCAACCTCAGCTGGCTTGCATTGTGTTGCGATCACTCCAAAGATTTCATTCATCCCTCTCAAAACACATGAAAGCATGCCCTAAAGTATTTCTCTGCAGAATGACTAGACCATCTAACTAATATGATTCTGCATTTGTAAATCAGTCGGTGGTTGAAATAATCTTAATTCGCTAAGTATTAAGAGATTTAACCTTCCGAAAAGGCATTGCTTGACACACTTGACGCCTTTGCAAGAGTCATTGGTGAGCGCTTGGGCCGTCCAACATACCACTGTCTCTGTTTTTATTTCAGGGACAGTGAAGATTGCTAGGTAGCCATTAACGTTCAGGCTGATGTTGGAGCGATGTGGCACCGCAAGCCGACAGACGAGGTGGCGAGACTTTGCTGGAGTGCGCAACTCCTCAGGAGCGGTGCTCAGCAGTTTGCGGCGTACGCCTCGTGGGCCTGACCTAAATCTGTCTCGTCCCCCCTTTACCACTCCCCTTTTCCCTCTCTCTTTCTCTCTCTTCCTTGGCCCTTACTTCGCCGCTCTTTTCAGTTTTGCACTCCAGTCCGGCGAGGCTCAGGGTTTTTTTTTTGTTGTTGTTGTTGGACAAGACTCTCTTATATTGCGAGATCAAAATGGGCTGCCTGCTTTGCACAATGGAATTGTCTGGGTCAATAATTTGAAGTACAGGATGTTTTTTTCTTTCGGGTGGGAAGCACAGCAGCTCGACACGAGCTGCATTTTAACTCTGGAGACTTAAGGCTGTGAGATCAGAGTGGGGGTGTGCATTGATATAGATTTTTTAAACTGAATGTGAAGACAAAACAGCAGCTTTCTGTTTGAAATGTTCTTCTTCATTTCTGGTATAATAGTGTCAGCCCTGGCCAGGGGGCGCATATATATATAATCCATATGATCTAATATGTGTCTAATCAAAAACACTACAGATGTCTGAGATATTGTTATATCAAGATGGTGCAGTACACTAAATATACCGGACACATCTTGGACAGACTTAGAACCTACACAAAACAAGTTTATTAGTTATTTGCTTAACAGATGACATGACAGCTCAATGCTAGGCTATCCTTTTACATCCCCTCCATTGCGTAGCAAGCTATCACAATCCAGTTAAAAAAGAGGCTGCAATGATAATACAGTCAATGTAAAAATAAATAATGCTGTGTATTTTTACAATGAAAAAACTGCACCTGAGATAAATATACAAATTCACACACACTCACACACAGATAAAAAGCACAAAAATGTAGCCCTCAGTCACCTTTATGGAATAAGAAAGGAAAGGTATGATTTGCTATGCTAAGTATTTGCTATTCAGCCAAGGTATCTTTAGAAACAGGTCACCTTTCACACTTTTCCAAAAAAAAACCCCACTAAGGCAGGTCATACAAAGAGCAAGTCTACATATCTACCACTTACATTACAGCATATCAAATAATTGCTCTCCATTCCATGTCAAATTTGTGCATTACAACTTGATAAAGAACGAGTACCGATGACCTTTCTCTCCACCCCCCCCTCCCCACAGGGAGGAATGGCTACTGTTGAGTTTTAATATTGTTTGCAACACCTGACCTTTCTGTTACAGAGAAGCAGGAGAGACGTATCCTGACACTAGATATAGAATAAAACTAAAAGGCCAGTTTCGACCTTGGCACCCAGGAATGAGCAATACCAACATTTCTCCCTCAACGTGTCTCTTGCGGAAATGCGTGCAGAGAGAATTCGGGAAGCTGCTCCATCCTGAGGGTTCTATTTCCTTTCCCGGAGCTCCGGGAATGGTGCCCCCGGGCGCCCAATGCTTCCTGGCTAATTTGGGTGTGCACCGATTTGGAGAGGTGCAGACGGAGAGAGTGTTTCACACCAGGAGGGTGCAGGGTCACGTGCTGCTTTTAACCCACCTGGTCCATTTCACCCTCCCTTTGCTTTTCATGGGTCCTTTGGGCTCAATAGCGTGGAACGGCAGTAGCAGCGAGATGCATGCACACAGAGCGTTCTGTAGATGGAGTGAAGGGGGTGGGGGTGGGGAGGGAATGTGTGAGGAACGACGGATGCGCTCGGAGATGAACCTCTTCTCTCTCATTTCTCCCCATCAATTACTCCATTAAGAAATCAATAAAGCAAACATAAAAGACATCGCAGGTTGAGCAGGAGAAAAGACGCCATCTGTTTTCCCCTCGGACGGGAAAGGGCCCGAGTCGTCCTCCGCGGCGCTCTTTACGATTCATAAATGGGATTTACCGCTGCGTGCCGCAAGTTACCGTGACGAGCGAACGGCAGCGCCGCGTTCATCCTCAACGCTCCCTCTCATCTGACTACCCTTTAAGTGCTCCGTAAATCTGCGTGCCGGCTCCGAGCGGCTGTCACTGGAACGCAAAAGGACAACAAAAGAAATGATGGTGGTCTCAATGAGCGTCGAAAAGTTTCTGATTGAGGTTGGTCTCTGTGCCACGGGGAGAGAGAGGCCTGTGCTGCCGTGAAGCATGTGGCCATCGGACCTCTAATTTTTCATGTCCGTCCCCAATCCTGACAGAGTTCATACAGTGGGCAGAGAGGCTGTAGGCCTCTCTAGTGCAGTCAGTCCTCCACTTATCTAACAAGGTGCCCTTTAGATCCATGGCACTCACTGGAAGGGAAAAGGCCAACAATTTATCTTATCTGAAATAAGTTCCCATGTTCTATTTTGGACTTAAATTGCAGGTTTAAAACCCAGACGGGGTACCTTTTTTCCACTGAATGATTTTTTCATTTACAATTCACACAACTGTGCAATGGTGACATTGTATATTACAGTTACTGCCTGGATTACAGATTACTGACATCTGTGCTACATTGAGGAGACAACAATAAAAGAAACATCAAAAGTGCTGAACAATGCTATTCTCACAAAAGCAATACAGGTGCTATACAAGAAAGCAATACATCACTCTCAGTATTTACAGCCAGATATACACAGGCTGACCCCAATCACTACATACCCATTGTACATTGTACGCAACTGTATATCCTTTGTACTTCATTGTGCTCAACAGCCTGCATAACAAGACCTTCAGCTCATCTGAATAATATTCTAAATGGACTGGATCTTTTCTTACTGGAACTCAACAATTTAGCATAACACCTGTAAACCTCAGTTTAAGGTCTAACTAGAGAAGTACCAAAGGTACATTCTGATGTTCTGTGATTTTTATTTTAATTTTGCATATATTTTTTAATTTCAAGGAATTACTCACTGATTGTCCTATATGCAATTGCAAGTGCGGGAGGAACAGCATGATTCTGTGTAGTCCTCTTTATGTCATCTGAGAAGGTATGCGAATAAACAAATCTCGGAGATGGCTTTGGATCCTGTGCGCAATGCTAACACTGTGCGTGGCTCATTCCCAGAAAAGTTGCGATAAGCAGCTACAGTAAATTCATTTTTTGTTGCTGACTCCGAGCTTTTCCCAAACCTAATTTATTTTTCTGTTTTTTTTTTTTTTTTTTTTACAAAGTTATGAATGAAATGCCATCAGGAAAATGTATCCTCTGAAAAATGAGGAAACCAAGAAAACAGCTTGCAAAGTACTGGCTGATTTTTTAGGGACATCATTGTAAAGTCTCCTTTAATGCAGATATTTAGAGTAATGGTGGAGACTGGAAACTTGGCACAGTGATTCTAGTATCATTTGTAGACACAAAAGGCTCTTGCTGCTTTAAAATGCACTTATGATGTATAGCCTTTCATATATAGATTAATGCATCTGCATACATGTGACCTGCACACAGATTTGATATTACAGTAATAGGTGAAGTTGTGAATACCTAAAAACTTTGCTACCTGCACACTAAGGAAGTGGACTGTAGAGTTCAGCAGGGGTATCACCATTTGCGATAAGTACCTGTCTTGATTGCTTCTACTATTTGTTGATTTTTTTACCCTGCTACTTTTTTTAACCCTTGTCATCTGTTGCTGTTCAGATTTAGAGCAGCTTTTCGTTCATTGTGTCAGACACTTTCTCACAGTCATTGACTACTTAAACTCCTGTCTTTTGGAAAACAATCTCCCAAAAGGGCAATTGAGTCTAGCTTGTAAGGTTTGAAGTGACATGGTTTCTCTCTCCATAATATCTTATAGGGGTTTACACTAATAAGAAAAGGCAGGCAGATATCTTCTGAGTGGTGCAAACTGCTTTCTAAAAAAAGCCAAGACACTGCTGTGCAGTTCTGGGCCAGTGATGAGTTTTTTGTCTGCATAGCAACAATCAAAGATTTGCTTATGACCCTTTAAAATATCTCAAGTTATGCTATTATCTTATTTCAGTCAGATGTCCCAACAGACATTTGCCCTAAACAATTATATGTTACATAGCACCATTCTAAAAAAGGGAGAAAGTAAAGTGAACACTGTGGAGTGTTCAAGTCAAATGGAGTGTGAACCATCTCTCAAAGTCACAGTTTCCCAGAAACCACGCAAATACCTTTAAATTGAGGATTTCAGGTTAATTTCATACAGGTGATAGCTGAATACATGAAGGACTAAAGGGGGGTGGATGTGGGGTGGGTATGAAAATGTGTAAGTGACAACCTTGACTATTTTTGGCTTTGTCTTAAAAACAAACCCCACAACAGTTGACACAGGTGCATTTAACAGTTGATACATGTGCTGCATATCTATAAATGGTGGGATATATGATTTTCTACTGCCATATTCCTTGATCTGAATGTCATTGCTCAATTTAGTTTCTGGTATGGGAATAGGTCATTTTTAAAAGCATACATTATGTGGGGCATATTTCACTGTGTAAAGATGCTGTTATTGGGAATTGAGAGGTGTATCTTAATTGAGGGTATGATATAACCCCATGGGGAGGCCTCCACAGTCACTCAAGTACAGCCGACATACAAACTCCCTTACACCCACGGTTCCACTCAAGCCTCATTACTTATAATTAAACTCATATGTTTGCTCCACTGATAAGAACATGATTATTCAATTACTAAATCCTTTTTAAATCTCACATGCTGTTGCTGCTTTGTTTTGATAGTTTTTTCCCCTTGCATTCACTTAATTTAATTACATCTAAATGATTGCAGTGATTTTGTAGTCTTTTAACATTCATTTTCTTCTGAAGGCATCTGGACTAAGCTGAATGTTTTTGCCTGGAGGTAGTCAGCAGGTGCAAAATTAGTATGATGAGTGTTAAACTCCTACCTTCCACTCTTCAACATGTGTGAAAGCCTCAATCAGTCACAAATAAATCAGAGGAAATCAGATTTGTACCACATGAAACGTGCAATTCTATGATGGCATATTTGTCTCGACTTGTGTTTGACATTGCAATTTTCCTCCTCAAGGATAATGCTCTGACAATTAAAATTCTGTGGAAGGGCAAGAATTCCAGTCTGAATAAATGTTGACCTTTGTTGAAATTAAAGTCCCGAAAACACCATAAACAGCAGTCTCATTATCGACTGGAAATGACAGAGGAACATTTATTTATCTTGGTTACATAAACTTGGAAAACTCTTAAGCCTTGGCATCTTTTACCTCAACTAAAGGAGCCATAAGGGTTTTTGCGAGTTGTTTTCTTTGCTGAGATGTCATTAGCGTTGATGGATCGTGCTTTGTACCAGTCCCGTGGGGCCGAGTGTGCCGTTCAGTACGGTCATGTTTACGGCATGTGCCCTCGCCAGGCTCAATCTCCAGCACTATCCGCCCCCGCTATTAAAATGCTCTCAGGGGCGAGAGCAGAGTTATCTGAAGGTGTTCTCCGAGTCTGGCCTGAATTGGCTCTGGGTCTGGGGGGGGTGGGGGGGGGAGTGATGGAGTTTAAAAAATGCCATCCCCTTATCCCTGCATCACCCACGGCCACAGAGGGATGAACCAGCGTGGACAGACCTCTGGAATTAAATGTGAACCTTGGGATGCTCTGTGAAATATAATCTGCAGTTTGCCTACAATTGCTTATATAATAATAATAATAATAATAAATTTGTATATCTGATTGGATCTTGAAAAGTATTTTCATCAAGTTATTTGATTAAAGAGGACAATTCAAAAGAAGTAGTAGTGGAGGTTGCAGCAGGACTTCACTGATCCCAGATCAGGAAAATTCTTCCTTTACCAAAAACAAGATACTTAGTCTTGTAAAAGACATAAAGACCTTGCACATGAACATCACACTGCACAGTGCCCTGCACTGAAAATTTCAATAGTTATAATGCATAATACTTTAAATATCTTTTATAATAAATAGAAAGAATACTATCTTATTGACCCTAGACTAACTCCACAAGTGAAATATCCTCATCACTGTTAGTAAATAAGATTGCCAGAACATTTCAGTAGAGCTCTTAGGCAAAGCCCACTAAATTTAATACTGCATTGGCTTTGATGCTGCATTTCATTGTTCATTATCGCACAAGTTTTCCTCATTACGCTTTTCATGACAATCAGGTCTAGTTAATCTACAATCTGACCAGCTGTTGCACTATTTTCAATTATTTTGTTTGTGTGTTTGCTTCCTCTTTCGTGAGATTTCCCCTCCAGCGTGGCAGAATAGCTCAGCAGTCTTGCCACAACACTATTGCAGAACATGTGAACACATTCAACATTTTCTCACAAATATTTCAAAAGTAAATAACAAGTACAGTCCAGCATGGGTGTCTCTGCTGATCAGTAGTGACCATCCAGACTGATCCAGTGGCTACTTCAGGTTTTGCTGAATGAGGAATGTAGGCCCCAGTTAATAAAAAAAAAAAAACTAATTAATGCCTAATTAAAGTTTAGAATTCTTGGCGTAGATAGCAAGGCCTACAGCCTACCTCTAGCAGCTCAACACATGCCGAACAAATCGTTATATAGTCGCCGTGACACCATTGATTTGTCAGATGGAGGCAAACACCACAGTCAAACTTGCTGCAGATTGCTCAGGGTTCCTGTCCAATCCCACAAATAATAATCCCTCCAGAAAAGTATGTGAGTGAGGCAGATGTTCACTATAACACAGAGTACGCTAACTTGATATCAGGTTACTTTATTGAATAGGCAGCAGACGTCACTCTCGTCATATATGATGGTAGATTGGGTTCAGCACTCTTGTTCTGCTGCTGCACACTGCTTCTGCCGACTCTACTTCTTGCTTTCATTCCTGGCAGTAGGTCCAGCTGTGGCCCGTGCCCCGTATTTAGCCAGAGATCATTATATGTCACAGTTTGAGTGCAGAGTTGTTGGAGCATTTGGCACACAGAGCAGTCCACAGACACACTAATGCCAATGGAAAAATGAATACAATTCTTCTAGTTTCCATGGTTTTTACTGCCTTCAGTACACATAAGCCAACACATGAACATAAAAAACAAAGACACTCCAACATAAAAGAGAGAAAGGTAAGTTTTGTGAAGATGACATACCAACCATACCAAGCAGACAGTCTGTGCGTATTTATACATGCTTGATACATTTAACCACATGCTTTTGCCTCCAGACCACTAGGGGCATGCTAGTAGGTGAGGATTCATACAGTCCACTCATACAGGAGACAGCATTGTTGTCTACCTTGTACACTGCTTTTGTTCTTGTACTTCTTGTGTTTGTTCAGTGAAACTTTTCAAGGTAAAAGACAGAAAACAAGAAAAAAGGGAACTGTGGTCTCCAGCTCACATTATTTTCACTGTCCTCCGGTGAAACATCTCACGTATCTACTGGCCAGCGCAGAGATTAGTGGAGGGCAAGGATATGACCTGCGGTGTGTCTGAAACCAAAAGATTATCAGTCTGAGCCCCAAAAGTCCCAAACCAGCAGATCCCTGCAGTGTCACATTACGCCCTGTCCACATCTCTCTGAGGCCACTGTTCTGCCACCCCAATGCCCATCAGATGACATTGGTGACATTTGTGTGACAACAGCTCTCTCCACTTCCATGGAGGAACAGAGCCACTCGTTATTTGCTGCTTTCACAATTTTTTTCAATTTTAGGTGTCATATGAATGTTGTAAGTATTAGACTTAGGCAACGAAAATAAATCAGGCAAAGTACTGTGCAAGCGGGCACCAGGAAATAAATTATTTTGCAGGATGTGTTTCAGGTCTCTGGTGTAGCTGTTGTAACTATTTTCCACAGACAAATTTCTTCAGTTTGCATATAAAGTGGTTCCCTTTCTATCAATCAATCAATCAAATGTGACTTTGCTGTATGCACAATAATAATGGGATTGTCACAGGGTGCTTTTGGCAAACATCAAAGGAGAATGAAATAGAACTATCTGCTGCTGTTGCTGTTCTTCAAGTAAACAGTACATGCCACAGTGCACTCCACAGAAAGAACAGCGCATTCTGAAATACTTTATGATCGAAGACATCAAAAAAAGAGCTGTTAATGAGTTTCTGTGCATTGAGTGAGTGCAGCACATCTTAGAGTAAAGTGGAGGGACCCTGATGCCCTAAGCAGGGGCAATGGAGGACACATGGATCGCATGGCTTGCTTGGGTGAATTGGACAATGTGCTTTCAATTTACTAGCCCCATAGGGTCACATAGGGAAGCTGTCTCTATGGATGCCCTAAATGGATAACAATTGCACTTGCCAGCTCTTACTCTCTCTCTCTCTCTCTCTCTCTCTCTCTCTTTTCTATCTTCCTTCTTGCTCTGCATGCTTGCCCATGTCTGTAGCAAAATTGAAATACCATGCTTACATCCAAAATGAATAAAAAAACATACCTTTTGTCAACACGTTATTCTATAATTAATTTGACCTCCCGACGAATACACAGCCCTGCAAAGTGCAAACTTCAGAAAGAAAACTTCATCAGAACCATCAAAACAAAAGGCTATAAATAGGTATGTAGTACTGCTATCATCCATTCAGTTCCACCAAGTATTGCTGTACTAAACTGTTGAATGCTCTCTTTCCGCCTCTTAAGTGTAGACTCGAATAGTCAACAACAGATCACCAATGCTCCCCTGCATATTGTTGGAAGCTGCCAATTTGTCAACCTAACCTCTTCTACCAATAATGAATGAAATAACATTGCTAATGGCAAATAGCTTCCCTCTTTGTCACCGGTATTACTAAAGTAATGATGTTTTTATTATTTATATTTGATTTTGTTGTATTGCTGCCAGCTGCAAAGTCAGTACATCTCTGGAAAAATTGTGGATGTGGTAAATATCGTCCCCAAACAAAATGGTTATGTGAATGCCAGGCCTGGAAATCCTCCAGAAAAAATATGTTCTTTTAAGGATTCTGTTTGCAGCTCATGTGTTCTTTTGCAAAAATGGACTGCAGTCAATGGAAGACTGATGCAGTCACAGGAGATGGAGTCTCATCCACATCTCCAGTTAAGATACCCCACTGCTTGCCCCTAGGGGCCACTGTTGGGATACCTTCTTTAATGCTTGTTCATTTAGAATTCATGTTATGTGACTTCACAGGTATGTTATGCTTTGTGATTTCGAAAAGAAATGTTTTTTTTTAATAATAATTAAAATTATTGAGGAGGCATTACCTTCCTTGTCCCCCTGAAGAAAACTATGTTCATTTTTAGGTGTATTAATTCTGGAGGTAAATCAATTAGGGAGATAAAGAATTGAAATTATTTTTTTTTCCAGATTTTTTTTTAAATAATGAATGTTATTTCAAAATTTCAAATTGATTTGTTTTATTTAATTCATTTCCATTTTTTAAATGATACTCCTGTCTGGAAATATTTCAATGTCACTGTGTTATTTTGTCTGTCTGCATGCTTGTTATTTTCTCTCAGAATATGAATGGCAATTGTTATGGTTAATATGGTAGTGTGAAAAAGACATTACTAATCCCTAACAGAGGCCCTAAGCAATCTTTGTACTCTGTGTATACTAACGGAACTGAATGAGTATGTTATGTACTTGATTATGTAATGGTTACACCTTATTGCCATGGTGTGATATGATAACCTACACTAAAGTAGCAGGTGATTAAGTATTAAATGATGAAGTATTAAAACACTTAGAGGATTGGTGTTGGGAAGAGGGTGGTGAGGAGGTGTGATGAGAATGGACGGGATGTGTTTGCTCCCCCCCCTACTCCTGCATCAACAGACCGGGTGCGACAGAACCCGCCGCGGAACAAACAGTAAATTAAAGCGACAGCCGCAGCGGGGGACACGCTGTGACGGCCGGGTCCGCGTCCAGGTGTCGTGACAGCCAGGCTTGGGCTCGGAGCGGGGCCCGGGCCCGCCCCCGCCGGAACGTGGCCGCCGGACAGCTTGTTTCGCTTCCTCCGGCGCTGGGGAGGCGGAGACGGATCGTTGAGCATCGACACGGGCCCCGTGCGCAGGCCGCTGCCCTGTGATCGAGCGGCCCTCCGCCCGGGTGCCCCGCTGCTCGCCCATCTGCCCCCTTCCCCGGAGCTGTCGAACGCGGAGACGTCAGCTTGCTCGCCCGTCCCTCGCCGCCCCCGGCCCCTCCTCCCTCTCCTCCACATGGCAACGTCATCCAGCCAGCTTGCTGGGACAACGTACATCGAAGAGTGGGAAGGGGGGCTCGTGTCCCCTTGTACTTCTGTGTATGGACTTTCCTTTCCAATAATCCTAGCCTTAATCAGTTAATTTTCCCCAGTCCCTATATAACCAGTTAGTGCATTACTATGATATGGAAGGAAAAACAGAAGAGCAACTCTTCCTCAGGTGACTGAGAATGTCAATGCAGGACGTGATCAGACTGTGATCAGCAAGAACTGTCCGGCAACAATTACATAGAGAGGGATATTATAGTAAGGTTGCAGTGCATAACCCCCTCATTACAAAGATGAATGCAAATTTGAGAGTTCAGTGGTGCAAAAACCATAGGCACTGGTCTATAGAGATGTGGAAAAAGTGATATGGTCAGATGAGTCATCCTTCACCATATTCTCGACAAGTGGGCGAGTGCATGTGTGGCGTACACCAAGAGAACGGTACAGGCCTGAATGCTTGACCCCTACAGTGAGGGGGTCCGGTGGCTCTGTTATGATGTGGGGAGCATTTTGCTGACATGGTTTGGGTCCACTTGTTCCCTTAGAAAGAAGGGTCACTGCAAATCAGTACAAAGTTGTTCTGAGTGATCACCTTTATCCTATGATAAAACATTTCTCTCCTGATGGGTCTCTTCCAGGATCACAATGCCCCCATCCATAGGGCACAGAGGGTCCCTGTGGTTTGATGAGTATGAAAATGATGTAAATCATATGCTATGGCCTTCACAGTCACCAGATCTCAACCCAATTGAACACCTATGGGAGATTTTGGACGGACGTGTTAGACAGCGCTCTCCACCACCATCATCAAAACACCAAATGAGGGAATATCTTCTGGAGGAACGGTGTTCCATCCCTCCAGTAGAGTTGTTGGTTTTTCCTTTAAATTGTCAACCGTCTGTATGACAACAAGATTTACATTACATTATTATCATTTAGCAGATGCCCTTGCCCAGAACAACTTACACAGGTTACAATTTTTTACATGTTATCCATTTATACAAGTAGATATTTACAAAGCCAATTCTGGGTTAAATATCTTGTGGGGAATCAAACCAGCAACCTTTCAGCTATGAGCCCTGCTCATTACCGCTGTGTTACGATGCCACCTCGTTCTACACCACTACAATTCCCTCAAAATCCATAATGTCTCTCTCAGATAACATGGGAGAATATCTTGCCTCTTTGGCAAGTCAGTGCTCTCAGGCAATCCTACGTGGGATGAAGGGAATTGATAACGTGTTAATAGAGGAAGACAGACCATGCTCTCATTTGCATTCAGCAAATACACGTGGAGATAATTCAGAGGCTCGTTTGTTTTACCAGAAAGAAGATGCAAATCTGGATCCAGGAGCTCCAGAGACCAACAGTTATGAAATGCCACCTTATGGAGACCTGCACCATGCACTCACAGTGGCAGCATTCCCAAAACAGTTCTAGGGACACTGTGACCTTGATATAAATGAAGTCCTGGTGGACCAGGGTCAGTGTGCTGGAGACCACCAGAGCTGAGGGCCTACCGGCTGTTAGGGTTGTTATTACAGCGCTACTACATGTATGATGCATTAGCACTCTGTTATGCTAATTGAGCTGTTTCATTGTTTCAGCAAACCACTTTGAACTGAAGCATGTGGGGATAGGCAGATAATTCATTCTGGTGAAGGATAATGGCCTATCAATGAATACAGGAAGCTCCACGGCATCCAACCTGAGAAACTATGCACCTTGCCATATTATAGCAGTGAATATTCTCACCAAATGACATTCATGCTCTGGTTACTTACTGTCAGCTTTAATATGACTGCTGTCAATAGGCTTTGACACTAAAAACAGAGAAATGCATGGGGAAAAAACACACCGGAATAAACTAATTAGACTCTCAAAAAGTCCCTTTAGTTATTTCTGTCAGCGGAAAGTGCTGATTGGTTCAAAGTTATGACCTTTGCGTGACTCTGGGAAGCCGGTTTGGAAACCACGGCCACGTTTGCCGGGCCCTCAATGAAAGGGCAGAGCTGTCCGAGTACAGTAGCACGCAGCAGGCATGATCCGCAGTCACAGAGCTGGATGTTTCTTTTTTTACAGGCAGCAGCTGTGGTAGGGCGGTCAGGGGGAGAGGGCAGGAGCCAGGCAGCATGCGGCTCTGGTAGCGCCGTGATCTGGACCGAGCCCACGCGGCACGGGTTGCTCCGTCAGCGCATGCACGGCCCCTTCTCCCCACTAAGAGGAAGGCAGAGAGAGAGGGAGAGAGATAGAGAGAGGGCAGGGGGATTCACAGAAAGGCAGAGACAGCAAAACAGACAGAGGAGGGGAGGGGAGGGGAGTAGAAAGAGCACACCATCTTCCATCTTTGTCTGAGCGTAGGCTCAACCATGTTTTTTCTGCCAATGAACATGCACTCCCTGTTCTCCAATTATAAGTAGGAGACAGGGTTTAAGGAAGACAGAAAGGGGGAAAAAAAGAGGCAAAAAACAGAAGAATGGGGAGGCTGAAACAGAAAGAACAAACAGCTTTTCATCTCCGCGTCAGAGTAGGCTCTGTTGCGTCCTGGTTTTGATGAATCAGGCAGAATCAGGCCTTTCGATGCTAATGGCGGCACCGAGTCTGACGGCACTTTTCATTAAAACCCCCCTCACATGATGGGGAACAATTTCTTTAATTACTCATAGATTTCCTCTAAATATGGCGACTGCTGGAATCCCTAATGAGGCTACAGAGCATTAGGGGTTCCATTAAGGGGAAATTGTTTTCTCTTCACTCAAGGCGTGCGCGCTGGAATCAGAAGGAGAAATCTCTCTGTCGCGTGCTGCTATCATCATACTCCATCAATTCTACCGACGAATCACTGCGCAGCAACCAAAATTGCATCAGGGCGTATCAGAGTGCTCATTTGCCACTGCTGTTCCTTCCATCTTTGTCCTTCTCTCTACATTTTGTTGTTTCATCTAATGAGTGCTAAAGGTTACATTCCCATTGTTTCCCTCCTGATTCTGGATGGCAAGCACGTTTTGGATTACAGAGGCCCCTGTGCATTAGTGGGGGAGAGGGCCAAGGGATCCTTTTGAAGTTTCATATGTATGTGCATGAGTAATTATTATTTGGTAATTAAAGACCTTTGGTGCACTGTAATGAGGGTTTTTTTTTAAAGCTCGTGTCACTGGAATGAGAGAAACTGCTCTTGCCTCTCCCTGGCTCCCTCATTTTCCCTGCTTCTGTCTCTCTTTGATTCATCCTCCTCCTTCCCCTTACCCTTTTCAGGCCTGACATTTGTGATTTAAAGAGAATGGATGTCCATGTGGTCTTGGGGAAGAAGGTCTACCGTTCCATTTCAGTTGAGATACTATTTGCATTCTAAGTGAATGCAAATTGTCTGATTGAACCGAAAGACTGCTGTTTGTGAAGACTGAAATCCATTTGACAAAAAAGCTAACAAAAAAACCATTACAGCAAAGAAACAATGACAAATTATATTTCCCTTTGTATAGTACAGATGAAGGACTACCTCAATCAACATTCCTCCTTTTCCACCTCTGTTTTCTTACAAAGAGAGATGGCTGTATCCAGGGGTATTTGTTGTTGGTTAACAGTCTCCCATACATATCTGCAAATTTAAAAGTAAGCACTTCATCATATTTTTATTATATTCCCTGTTCAAGATAATGTAACACCACAGTTAAACCTGAGGTGAGTATGGACTGGGCTGACTACAAGCGACAAGATATTTGTTCCAAAAAAATCCCCCACGTCTGTAATGCAAGTTTGTCATGAACATACAAAGTTTGGAGAATCTTTGTCAGCTGTTGTTAAAGATCTTCTAACCAATGAACCACTCAGATACATAGAGGGTGTGACCTGTAGACCATTGGAACTCCCACATGAAGTTAACATTGTAGCAGAAGCACTAAAGGCAGTACAGACACTTTCAGCATTCACTGTTCCATTTCAAAATAACCATGAACTATTCTAAAAACCAACTGAAGCAACCATACAATGGCTGGGCTTACACATTGCCCTCAGATATAAATACAAGCGCAAGGGTAGGCGAGCGTTACGGTTAAATGGACCCCTATGCCGACTTAATTTGAGAAGTTGTCTCATGCACCACTTTGCCCTCCCCACAGCTGTAATTATGGCTGTAGCTTGCAGAGCATGAACTATGGCTGAAGTTTGACCTAAAATGGGTTCAGGGTTTCCACTTAAATCAGATTTATATTTTCCATGACTTTTGGATAACGTTTAAAGGATAAATCTATGATGTTCAAGGATTAATTTTTTTATTTCGGTTAGACAGAAAATCTCTTGAAATTGGTCTACTTTGATGATAGAATAGGAGAGGGTGGGGAGTACTTTTTGAGACATATTACTTTTAGAATACTTTGTGTCTGTGATACAGACTTGTGAATGCTCTTGGCATTACAAACTGCCATTCACCAATGAATTTGGGGAGTGGGCTTAGTTTACATGCCAGGGAGCTATCCAATTTGCAAGCAATAACAGCACACTGAAATGATGAAACCTCATAGTAAATGACATCTGTACCATTTACTATGAAGTTTCATTAACTTGTGGGCTGGCAGAAAAGATAGACACATTTGCATCCTGTATGTAAACATAGCATGAATGGACTTCATCTTTTTTTTTTAGATTTGTGCAATCTTCCTTAACTTTTCAAGGACTGTGGGATATTTCATCACTTTCTGCTTTTCTTCCATGACTTTCAAGTATAAATACACTTTTTCCTCCAAGACTGTATGAACTTTGCTGATTGTGCTCACTGTTTTTGTTTTTAATCTATTGCTGTGAAAATGAGAAAAAAAAAAGCCTCACCGTCATCTATGTGGACTCAGAAATGTTTCAGGAAAAGTCGGTCCTGTCTGCCTTGGTGTATGCTACACCAGAATAAAATGTTAATTAGTCCCGAAGAATTGCCAGTCCTGGCATGCCAAGGCTTTGCCTGGTTGGTAGAACCCTGCAGAGGCCTACACTTGAAAGGGAGTTCCACCAGAGGGACAGGCTTGGTTCAGCCCTTAATCAATTTTACAGTCATTCTGTCTGACAGAGATCCAGTGACTCTTAATGTAAACTTGGTTTACCTCTCAGTACTCGCTGTGGCCAAATGTTACACCCTTTCACTGGCTCTGGTTACACAGGCACTTTTTGTGACGGTTTGCATCGTGGTTTGGATATGCTGACACAAAGATCAGAGGAGTTCAAGCAGCAACTTCAGTTTCTCCCAGCTTTGGTGTGAAGACGATGTAGTAGTATAATATGTACTGTAGTATGTATGTATTGTAGTATAATATGTAATGTAGTAGTGAATAGCGTCTCACTTTCATTTGCTGTCATTATCTTGACATAAACCTCAATATTTATATTGAGGTTATATAGCACTACACTTCAGTGTTATGCTGTGTGATATCACAACAGTGTTCCTGTGTGCAGTTGCTTTTTTGACACCTCCTGACAAGCAAACATAGGCAGAAGCAAATATAAGTGGCAAAAATTTAATGTAGTAATTCTGCCCCAGATAAATCAACTAAGGTATATTGCAAAATTAAATACCTCCAAGACAGGTGCAACTGATAAGCTGTTCCCCTGCCACTACTGAAAAAATATACTCTTTATGCTGTTACTCATCTGTCATGAATCTGGTTCATATGTAAATAGGGGGAAATGGCTGCAGATTGGGAGCTCTCTTGATAGTGGTAAGACATCTATTTTCAAATCACAATGTCATAACTGCTGCAGTATCAATATCGTCTTATGGTTTAAAAAGGGCCAGTAAGAACCTGCTTACAATCTTTGAATATGTTTAAGCTGTTAAAAATTCTCACCTAGATTTATAACTGGTTTTATGGGACTACTAAAGACATAACATTTTCAGTACAAACAATATAAACTTGGCTGTCATGGTCAATTACTTTCTACATTTATGAAAGAAAATAAGCATCAGTGACCTGAGCATTTACTTTAATATCATAGGGTGAAAGCTTGCTAAACTGAATTTGACTTATTTAATAGCTTTTTGGGATAAAATACTTCAAGAGATCCCCGCAAAGAGGGATGGCAAGCCCTGTAATTGTTTCTCAAGAAATTAGACGGATTGATTTGCTGTCCTCCATTAAAGTGCACCTATTTAAACAGGCTTATTCCAGTGTAAACAGAAGTGACTGATAGTATTAGTATTGAGCTTGTTTTAGCATATATTGACCGTTTAATTAGAAATCCTCAGTATGTTTTTAATTTCCCTTTGCCTCTTTCAAGCACCACTTTGATTGAATCAGTGTGTAAAATCAGCAATGCATTCTCTGGTTGCTTATTATCTATCCCGTTAACAATGGAAAAACATTGTAGAATTCGGGTACGCTCACTAAGGGGGAAACTCAGTCGATGAGAAAAACAGTTTGAGGCACAACTTCTGATAACAACTATAAGGCAGAGATAGCAGACACTTTTATTTGCTCCTTTCAGATTGAAATCAAACAGAACTGTAAATGTAGCGTGTCGAAAAAAAAAAACAGTACCATTGCCTTATATGTGTTTATCTGTATTATTATGTTTTATCTGTTAAATTAAGGCCAAACCACTTTGTGTTTTAATTGAACCATCCCCTGGATATCACTCCTCAACTATTAACTTTTGGGTTCCAATTTTGAAGTATGTTTTTCTGCTAGAGAACTGATGCATCAGGGGTGGCCTTTCCAGTCATATTTTATCTCCATATCAGTGGATAATAGATGTTTGTCAGCACACCCCTTGCTCAGTCCCTTGCTCTATCTCTCTGACTTTGTTTATCATGTTAGCTCACTGCTGGCGGGAGAGAACGTGCTTCTGCCCGCGCTACGACTGCCAAGACCTTTTCCTTGCGGACGTAGACGATATCTTGTTTTGGCAGCCTTCCCGCCATGATAATAATTAGAAATTAAGACGTGGCGTTCTGCTAGGGACGTCCATCCGCAGAGGTGGCGGCAGGGGCTTTTTTTGTTGTTTTCTAAGGGCACAAGTGGTCCAAGCTCAAATTAGCACCAGTAGCAGTTTGTAGAGCGCTTCCTCCCAAGTGCAACTTTGCTCGACATCCCCGGTTGTCCTCAGATGATGGTGGGAGAAAGAAAATCTCTCGGTGCATAAGGATCAAAAGCGCCTTGGCGAAAGCAAACAAATAAGCAAATTAATCTTCTCGAGTTAATCCAGAAATTCATTTTAGAGATTTAAATCGTGCCCACTTGTCTGACTCCGTTTATACTGCTCCGCCAATTTTTGTTTTCGAAAATTACTCATGAAACAAGTTGATAATGCGCTCGAAAGTGTAAAATCCTGTGCGGCCTTCATAATTCAGTGCTTGAAACATGACGCGTTAAGTCTGAGCTTGCTATGCTGTGGATCAAGAATAATCATTATTATAATCAATTTAAAGTGTAATTTTAAAAAACTCCAAGCTGAAGTGGTATCAGCAGGTGTGGCAATTGCACTGTGAGAAGGCTACATTTTTCATGCAATTTTCTCTTTTCAAAACTGAAAAATAATGGCACACGGCAGACCGTTCGGGCTGACACTTGCAGAAGCAAGCAGACAATTGCATTCTGTGTCGATCTCGATATTGAGCAATTCAACACCGCTCCCAATGTCTGCGGCCATCAGACTCCGGGGAGCAGAAAGCTGGTTGCATCAACAGGGAAAATGTAGAGAGAGAGAGAGAGAGAGAGAAAGAGAGAGGGGGTTGGTGTGCCATTCACCTACGCGCACATTCAGGCAAATGACTCGCAGGGAAAGCAATGGGCCTGAGTGCCAGGCAGTGGCCAGAGTCGATGTCATTAGTCAGCTATTTCAGTGGGCCAGAACCACCGCGAAAGGAGAACCCGTGGTTCCCGGAAGCACATTCACCTCCTTCATCAATTCAGGCGCCCACCCGACAACTTAGCACGTTATCAATGTTGTACCCCCCGGCAGATGGCATTGGAACGATATGGAACGTTTCCACGGGAAGCGAAATTTCAAATGGAGCAACAAAAGGCTCAGAGCAATAGCCTTAGCAGACAGTTTCATTATGATGTACTAGCATTTCACTGATGGTGCAGTGGTGGCGGTAAGCGACCGCCTTCACTGCAGAAGTTTCACACTTTTCACCCCTCTCGTAAACTCCGCCTACTGCATTTCAGAAGAGAGGATCCATAAACAATCAACCGCACAGCTGTTTATCCCTGCTATCCATGACACACTCCAGTACTATACACCTGGAATAATTTTCTTTGGATACTTAAATAAAGAAGAAAAAATAAATAAATCACTGTAAATAATACCAGATGTTTGGGGGAAGAGGCAGAAGTCGCACTTTGCATGCATAGACAATACTTTTCACCTCATCAGTTTTTTCCCCTTTTTCAGTAATTGTCTTCTCTCGGGGAAAGGGCTTAAAATTTTGGAGGAGTAATTGGAGAGTCTGCCCGTTTTCATTTCCTGTGGTGACCTGGGCAGCGCGAGGGTTGTTCACCACAGTGTGTCGCTCACAGATGGAGGGAAGAGCCGCCAACACCTCCGGAGGGACGCGACAGCCGCTTGGATTCAGGCCCCATCCAAGAAAAGGGCTGAGCGACAACCCCTGACAGAAGAGGAGACAGAGAAGTAACTCAGGGGAAGGCACAACGACTGACAATGACTAGCAAGTGAAAATGACAGAGCTACAAAATGAAAATGACATGTTACTGCGAGCCAGGAGCAGGTTTACGCGAGGAAAACAGTGTGAATTTAATGATGCAGCATATGGAAAACCTGATTATTTTAAATTGTTGTTAAGAACATCTATAAACAAATTATGTAGAATTATGCAGACACCAACCTAGTATCACAGCCCAGTGACATTTGTCCTAATGTCCTCATGTTTTTTATTTTAGGTTGTGCAAAATTTCAGTGGGTATGTGTTATTTACTACAGTATATTACATATTCACAGCACGACAGCTGCTTATGGCTTAAACTTTTACTCAACAATAAGACAATGCAGAGAAATTAGTTTCTTTGGCAGAAAGAAATAAACTGCTTATAAAGATGGAGCACATTCAACATTAATTTCCAAACACTGTTCAAATAAAATTTGGTGAAACACCAAGGAGGGCCAGTATTTTCATGGTATTGGGTGTGTATTAGGTATGAGGTATCAGAATATCAGATCTCACAATATCAGGAATGGAAAAATGTTTTGTGGCCCTGAAAGCATGCTGCAAAATCAGAATGACCACCTGACTTAGGTTAAAACCGGCTGGTACAGTATATAATTCTTCCTTCAAAAAATCATGTCAGTGGAATTTTTACTGTCATCCTTTTCCAAAAGAGTCCATCTTCTCGGTCATGTTTAGTCTGTACCCTGGCCCCTCAGTGGTGGAATGAGCTCCCACAACAGTCAGAACTGCCAAATCACTGACAATCTTCCTCTGCAGGCTGGACACTGAGCTGTTCAAATTGCAGCTTGGTTCAGTTAATACTGTAGTCTAAACATGCATTTACTATACCCTCAAACTTCCTCCTAGAACTACTATGCCACTTAACAGAATATGACGTTATGTAATGACTCCTATTACTCGATTGTGACACTTATCTTTGCTTTTAGCCTATCCCTCTGACATGCACTTTTATAAGTTGCTCTGGATAAGAGCATCTGCTAAATGACTAAGGGAAATGTAATGTTTTACTTGCTTTACTCATTTTGTCTGTTATTTCTCAGCAGTTCTATTAAAAAAGTCCTTCATAAAACAGACAGTTACAGCTTGTCACTGGCTAGCTAAGGAATCCAGCAGCACCATTGAGATAATGTTAGGAATATTACTATAGTAATAGTATTGTAACAAGCTAGGCATTGCTTTATTTGGTGGTTTCATGTTATCAATACAACTTTTTAAATTCAGTCTCTTCTTACTTTACATAGTTAAGCAGCTAACCTTATGGTTAGCCAGTTATGGATCAATTTTATAAAAGCATTATATTTTAACCTGTATGAACATTGATATTGCTAGGGGTTTGATATATGAATAAATGTTGTATTTTTACTTTCCTATCAGTATCATTTCTCAGGGAGTATTGCTTCATGATAATTTCACATTGTGAATACTTCCTGAAATGTATTGTACTGTGAGCTGAATGTAGCACCTCACACTTATTATTGACATTATCATAGTGTTTTTTAATTCATATCTTCATATGGGAAATCATATTCCACTCTGTGAGAGTTGCTGCTTGCAGCTCAGTGAGCATACAGTGCATGACTGTGGTCACAATGACATAAATTGAAAGAGTTCCAGAGATGCACTGCTGGGTTCATGTTGGGTGAACCCGGGAGGCCCGTCCATCATGTGAACCTTGTTCTGTGTCAGAAAGGTTTGATAAATGCAGGCAACATGTAGCTGTGTGTTTTCACGCCTAAACGCGAGGGGATTACTTTGCTCAAGGTAAGGTGCAATATGTGGAGTGGAAAAATCACCGCTATATGGTCATAATGGTCAAGGAGTTGTCTATCAAACAGCAGCTTTGAGTTCTGTACATACTGTATTGCACCCTATACTGACACAAATAGTCCAAATGCAACCAGGATGGTGCTGTTCCCCCAGTGTGTGACACACTCTCCGCCTGCTACCATGTTGGAATAGATTGGCCCGTGACTCATCACTGAATGCAGCATTGCACC
Organism: Megalops cyprinoides; assembly: GCF_013368585.1. Classification (NCBI taxonomy): domain Eukaryota; kingdom Metazoa; phylum Chordata; class Actinopteri; order Elopiformes; family Megalopidae; genus Megalops; species Megalops cyprinoides. The sequence goes on from NC_050586.1 coordinate 40,667,606, forward strand.
AGTTTGCATTTTGCAAGATGGACTATGCCCAGGCACAGCCCTAATGTAGTCATTCTACACCAAGCCCACAAGGGTACACTCTGCTTTTGTTGTAGAACCACCATTTTATTGTATTGGACCTGACCTGACATCTCTGTGTCTCTGCAGTATGTTGACGTGCAGAAAGATGTCAGTCCTAGAGATGCCTTCAGTAGGTACTGACTGTACTGATTTTACCAAATTTGGTGAAATGTAGTGGTGGAGAGCAGGGCAAATCAAACTCACCCAAAGGTTCGCAATTCAATTCCCATGGGCTCCACCTCTGGTCTACCCTTTGAAAAGGGTAGAATATCCAGATTGCCTCATTAAATATTCATCATCAGTAAATGGATAACATTTAAAAATGGTGAGCTACACAAGCTGCTCTGGATAAGAGCACCCGCTAACCAAATGTGATATATATACAAGGGTGGTGCTGCAAGGCTGCTGTGGAGTGGAGCCCTTCTGAACATGTCACACCTGCAGACACAATGTTATTGATCAGTGCACGCCAAAGTGTCTGGTGACCCTGGACACTGACGTACCTGTCCGCAGCAACCAAATGGCCTCCTCTCTGCAACCTTGTGACAGTCATGCCATTTTTTCTGCTATTAATATCCCCTGTCATGGCTGAAGAAAGTGACACCAAAAATCTCATTTGCAAAACATTTTACCATAAACAGTAGGTTAAAAATAAACAAGTGACTGGGAGTGATCAAGTTTTGTCATTTATTGTCAGGAAATGTGAATGAAAATATTTGTCTTTATAACTTATGAAGTTATATATATATATATATATATATATATATATATATATATATATATATATATATATATATATATATATATAGACAGTACTGTGCAAAAGTCTTAGGCACGTAAGATTTTTCACAAAACATTTGTCTTAAAACAGCTCTTTTCTATCTTCTCCATTAGTGTGTCAATAACAAATATCATATTTTAGATTTCCAAATATTTCTTTTGAAAGTAGTGAAATGTGCCACTAAGATTAAATAGAAAGAAAGTGGCAAACTAACACAAAACCTTCCAGACCCTCAAAACCTTTTTTTGTAAGCATATACTCCAATGATTGATGAAACAATTATACCAACAACTAAACAAAACAGGTGGTAATCATTAGTAACATAAGCAGGTTTAACCACAATTATTAACTGAAACAGAAACACCTGTGTAGAGGGAACAAAACTGGGTGAGGATCACCCATACTGCAAAGATGAGGTTGCAGAACAGATTGCTAATCTTACACCATGACAAGGGTGAGCATAGAGACACGACACAAGGTGGTCATCCTGCATCAGCAAGGTCTATCACAGGCAGAAATTGAAGCAGACAGGTGTTTCCAGATGTGCTATCCAAGCTCTTCTGAAGAAGCACAAAGAAACAGGCAAGGTTGAGGACCAGAAACGCAGTGGTCGGCCAAGGAAACTTAGTTCAGCAGATGAAAGACACATCAAGTTGACGTCCCTCCGCAGTCGGAAGCTGTCAAGCAGTGCCATCAGCTCAGAGCTGGCAGCAACCACAGGGACCCTGGTACACCCATCTACAGTCCGGAGAAGTCTGGTCAGAAGTGGTCTCAAGGGAAGACTTGCAGCCAAAAAGCCATTCCTCAGATGTGGAAACAGAGCCAAACGACTCATCTATGCACGAAAACGCAAGACCTGGGATGCAGCACAATGGCAGCAGGTGCTCTTGACCGATGAGTCCAAATTCCAAATATTTGGCTCTAAAAGAAGGCAGTTCGTTCGTTGAAAGGCTGGAGAACGCTACAAGGATGAGTGTCTGCAGGCAACAGTAAAGCATGGTGGAAGTTCCTTGCAGGTTTGGGGCTGAATTGCTGCAAATGGAGTTGGGGATTTGGTCAGAATTAGTGGCCTCCTCAATGCCGAGAAATACAAGCAGATTCTTATCCATCATGCAATACCATCAGGGGGGCATTTGATTGGTCCTAAATTCATTCTGCAGCATGATAATGACCCCAAACATACAGCCAAAGTGATAAAAAACTATCTTCACCAAAAAGAGGAACAAGGAGTCCTGCAACAGATGGTGTGGCCCCCACAAAGCCCTGATCTCAACATCACTGAGTCAGTCTGGGATTATATGAAGAGACAGAAAGAATTGAAACAGCCAAAATCCATAGAAGAACTGTGGCAAGTTCTCCAAGATGCTTGGAAAAACATACCTGCCGAGTACCTTACATAACTGTGCACAAGTATAGCTAAGCGAATCGGTGATGTTTTGAAAGCCAAGGGTGGTCATACCAAATATTGATTTAACTATTGATTTTTCTGTTTCGTGCACTTTGTATGTTGTTAATACATACACTAAAAACAATTCATTGTATTATTTTGAAAGCATTCTGAATTTACATCACTTTTTAACAAGTGCCTAAAACTTTTGCACAGTACTGTGTATATATATATATATATATATATATATATATATATATATATATATATATATATATATATATATTTATATATATATAAAAGGGGTAAATGCTAAAAGGCTAGGGCTGCAATGTGGCACCACTGAGCTTTTCCTATAGTAGCAACCTCACGTCATGTAAGTGTAATCACTCCAATGTAGAATTGCAATCAGTAGCTGTCAGTTATCAGGCCACTAGTGCCACTAGTACATTAAGACAAGTTTGATGAACCCATCTGCAGTCTGAAGAGGTGAGACGTCAGAGGGCAATGGAAGGTCGTTAGTGACTCTGCTGCCCTGACTGGCATAGATAGCTCCTCCCACCACTGGGGGGGCAGTGATGAAGATGAGCAGGTACTTGTCGTGACGCCTCACAGTGGAGGGACAGACAGATTACCGGCGTTTCTGGAACTTGGGGCACAAGCTGGTCTGGAGGCGGAGAGCGGAGACTATAAGAGGGCGGTGTGGTTGAGGGTCCGACATGCAGATAGAAGCAGCCTGAAGTGGACACAAGCTGCGATTGGCAACCAGCGGAAGGAGATGAGTGGTGACTTGAGAGCATGTGGGGACAGAGAGGACAAGTCTAGCCGCAGAGTTCTGGATGAATCAGAGTGGTCAGATGGCACTGGGAGGAAGGCTAGCCAGGAAGGAGCTGCAGTTGTCCAGAAGGGATAGCACCAGGGTCTGGACCAGTAGTTGTGTTCTTCTGTTGTTGGACATGTAGCAGCAGAAGGGGTGGGTCAGGGGTTCGGTGTTCTAGGAAGGGTGAATGTGTTGTTATTCCAATATTTTTGGCATTGTGGGACAGAGGGTCAAGGTGAGGTTAGAGAGAAACAACGAGAGAAAAATACATCCTTTATTGATGTATTAGTGCAAGTTTATTCTGTGGAGCTTGTGACCTAATTTATAAATAGGATTCAGTGTCAACATGTACAAACTGCACATAGGTACACTCACAAGTACCTCACAAGGGGTACTATACAAGAAATTTAATCATCACATTGAATTTGTTCATACATCTCCAATAAACACAATTAAAGGGCTTATATAACCGCTTGCTGACTCCTCTCATCTTAAAAATAATCAACATCTTAAAACAATTTTAAGCAATAAGCGTACACATTAAAGACAAATAAATCAAAGAACAAGTTTACCCCTTCTGAAGGCAGCCGACCATCACTTGCTGACCAGCAGTAATTGCATTTATCCTATAATCTGAGTACAGGTCTCGATCTGAGTCAAGCACAAGGGAGCTGCTTTGTACCTCCTTGTTTTTTGTCTCTGTATACAAACTTGTGTTCTTTTGCATTTTGAAAGGTCATCCTTTTCTCTCTGTCATTATCTGATAATCCAAACTGGCCTTCCTTGAAGCCCCTTGAAAATCCATAAAAGTGTGCTCTTCCTGGAAAGTCATGCAGAGATCTTATATCACCGTCCTCGAGAGGCACAGGAAAATGGCCCAAATTCCAAAGCCAAATAAGTGTTTCACACAGGTGAAAAGCATCCAATTTTCTTGCCTGCTTGCTAGCTCAATGTCATTTATTATCAAGCCCATCAATTTCAATGGGCTGATGTGGCTGAGAAACTGGCTAACGTGCTGGTTTGTTTGTTAGGCCACTGCCAAACGGCATCGGTGACTGGCATTCGCTGTCTCTGTGTGCCTGAAAACACAAAATATTTTGAAAGAAATGTGTCTCAAAAATATTTATCCCTGCAAATTTGACTTCAGAGGATCACAGCAATTAGAATATAGCACATTATATATATTATATATATATATATAATATGTGTGGTATTATCACATTCATCCTTAAAATGTCATTACAAAGTCATGGTAAATTAGTATCTTAATTGATTAAGAATGCTGTTCTTTGACTTTGAGGCTGCTCAGTGGAAAGGTAGTGCATGGTAGTCTTTCATGGCACAATAGTTCAGTTAAACACTATGACCAAATATCTAAGTAATCCCAAGTATCTCTCAATCTTAAAATTAGCAGACAATATATGAAGATGATAATGTTATTATTTCATCTTCCATCTCAGTACAGATGAGGCTAAACTCTTGAAAGGCTTAGCAGCCTTGTGATCTGGCTTAACAGATGTTTTGTTTAAGTGGCTGTCCATATCTGGAATGTGCAAAGCTTGCAAATATAACCACCTTGTATTACTGCATAGAAATGCACTTTCCATCACGTAGCCACTGTAACATCAATGATTTTCTCTGTGCTTGTCAGATAATTAACAACGCTGATAGACAGCCAGGTGTCGGTCCTGTCAGAAAAGCCAGGGCAAGTGCTTCTCAAAATTTCTTATCTGGGACAACATTCAGAAGGGGTGAACTAGAGGTAATAAAATATTTTGTTAGTTATTCTGAAAGCACAAAAATGCACCAATCCCATGACTTTTCAAGGGACATAGTAATGGTTTAAGAACGTGATTAACTGAAAGGGTGGACCTGTATGACTAAAAGCAGAAGGAAAAACAGTATCAGCATAAATTAATATTTGATTAATTTTTTCACAAGACCTAAAAATATCCAGTGAGTAACAACTCATTCCACATTTATTTATACCTCAGAAAAGGCAGATATAGAGCCATTTTCCAGGCAAACCCTTTCCAGGGGTCCTTTTCAGCGCTCTCCTCTTTAAGAGCTCATGTTTAGTGTTCACTTTCTTTTGTTCTGTTTTCCGTTCCACACCTGTTTTAGCAGCACAGCTGGTTCGGTAACATCTGCACCAAACAGGACAAAGACTGCACACTCGGTCTGGTGCCATAACAGACTCACAAACACTTCTCTGGCCAGTGCAGGGAAGTCGGTCCAATCAGATAAAAGTGCTCCTGGAGGCGGTTAATCATGATGCACAGAGGCTGCTAGATGGGACTGAGTTCAGCAGGGATGAGATCCCTTCCCTGCTCCTGGCAACGCCCTCCCCAGCACACCACGGCTTAACCAGGCAGCACACCATCTGCACCACCTCACAGCCAGTAAGGACGGGATACACATGCATATGCTGCAGAACAGCACCCAGGCCCAACACCAAGGCTAAGATTCAGCCCACACTGTACAGGGGCAGCTGGATCCCCTATGCATGTCAAAGTTAAGACCCAGCGCTCAAACAGAGGAGGGTGGCCAATCCAGACATGAGAAACCCAAAGGCATAAGAACAAGGAGAAAAAATGTAAATGCTGCCATGCTCCGCAAAACCCTGCCAATGATAGTAAAGGCTCAATTATGTCAGGAATGACCACCGCTCTGACACTAATGATAGGTGGCATGTGTTAAGAGGTAAACTTCTTCTCTCCATGTTGCAAAGTATTGTTTAGCAAATTAACAGTGCCCGTAATGAGAAGGTCAATTCTCTAAATGGTGAATCCAGTAATGAAGTGCTTGCTTGATGAATGTTAATTAACTTGATTACTGCCGAGATTACTGTGGGACTGGATGCCTGAATAACAGGCATAAAGTTATTTGGTGAAAAAGCTGTAGGTGGTGGGTGTACAGATGTGTGAGATGAGGAAAAAAAACCTTTGCTTTCTGCTTTTTTCCTTAAGACAGAAACTTGTATCTGAATATATTTGTGATTGAAATAATCAGGGAATGCCTGCAAGTCATAAAAGACCAAAAAACCTTTATAGAATAATTTGGAGTCAAATTAACAATATTAATAATACTTAATAAAGGTATGTAATTGTGTAGTTTCAAATTGAGGTAAAATGTAAATTTGGGAATAGTTAAAGGGCAATCATAATCTGATGCTCCTCATATTTTGATTCCATTAATCATATCTTAATTTCTGTACTGTGTCTGAAGGTAAGTCGCATTCTCAGATCTAGATAAAACTCAAAAAATGCAAAAGCCCTGCTCTGTATTGTCTTCCCACAAACCTCTGCTCTGACCACTGTGACATTGAAGTCCCTGAGGGGTGACAGAGTTTTATTTGATCTGTAAAAAGCCTGAAAGATGAGCAATCAGTTTCTTCAGCTCTACAAGATCACTTTAGGAAAATATATAAACTTTATGGGATGCTCATACCTTTGAAAGTTGTTGTTAAAGAAAATTAATTAGTAAGTGCATTAGATGGACTGGACTTGTGTGTGTGTCTGTGTGTGTGTGTGTATGTGTGCATGTGTGTGTGTGTGTGTGTCTGTGTGTCTGTGTGTGTATGTAGGGAATTGCAAAGGATGACTGTGGATTTATGCTTTCACCACTTTTGCAATAGGCAAATAAAGTGAGATTTTGTGAGTGGTTTTACAGACGGACATTTCTCTGTCATTGTCATCTTCCTGTGCATTTCCTCTGAGGTTGGACTCTTCAAGGGCATTCACCATGTTCAAAATCAGACAAAAATAAAAAGAAAGAGAAAAACACCTCTGGGTACATTAGTGCTGTACCTGTCATCATATTACATTACATTATTGTCATTTAGCAGATGCTCTTATCCAGAGCGACTTACATGCAGTAGGTTACAAATTTATCCATTTATACAGCTGGAATTTTCAGAGGAAATTGTGGGATAAGTACCAAGTCTAAGGGTATAACAGCAGTGCCCTAGCAGGGAATCAAACGAGCAACCTTTTGGTTATGAGCCCTGCTGCTTTCTACTATCCTACACTGCTTTCCCTGCATCTTAATAGTGCTTATTTGTATATAATCCACACTGTTCTGAAATATGCAGAGGGTGGAAAACACAAAGTTTAAAGCTCATTTTTTACTCTTGCATGAGCTGGAAGAACAGCGTCTTTGTCAGCAGGTTAGTCTGATGTCACGGAAATCAATTTTGATTTTGCAATTCTCTGTTCAAGAGTCTTGTAGCAATGATTGACACTAGTGACCTACATTTTTGTAGGAAATATGCCAGCTGTTTATTAATACTCATATTTTGATCTCTTAATCCTTGCTGAGTGACATTCAGTCCTGATATATGTACAGCATATCGTTCATCTTTGATGAACCAAAATAACTCCTCATTTAAACGCTTCTGCGCACAGTATCCATCATACTTGGACCCCAGAAGAGTACTTCATTTAAACAGAGTATTGGTACAGTCCATGGGAAAGTATTTCATGGAGGAACAAGACAACAAGAATTTTAAATAGGGAAAATCCTTGAGATTGCAGATGCAGCCATGTAGGCCACTACAGCTCAAAGAGACATTATGCGTTAACCTGATGAGAGACTTGAAACATAATTAAACAAATATAACCACATCCTTATCTGACCAAGGAAAAACAGATGTGTCGCAGCCTTGCCACAAGTGATTCCGCTGTCATGGAAACAAGCAGTTTAGTCCACCAATGACCACTCTGCTTTGTGTCCTGCCACCCACTGATCAAATGACAGTCTTCATGATTTTACTTCTTAGCTTTTTATTCTCCTTTTTCTAAAAATGAGTAATTGGGCTATCTAGATTAATTGTTTTATGTGGGTGAGAACTAAATGAGTTGTGGCAGGGTCTAAAACTGTCACTGAAACTGGTTCTGGGTTGACATGGTACTGGTTTTCATCTGGAAATAGAGGAAAAACAGAGGCCTCTGAATGAGCAGTGATTAAATTCATCAGCAGATACAACCATTCATTCATTTCAAGCCTGATCATTCTCATTTGACTGTGAATATCATATTGTTTTGGACATTACAGACATTATGGAGGCGCGGAATTGCTCTGTACAGTTTCAGCCAATTCTAATGCAATGTTCTCTGTGGAGAAGAATATCATCAAATTGATTTTTTCCTTGAGGCTTCTCAACTGAAACAGCTCTGACATGGCAGGAGAAAGAAGTACATATGGAATTTTATTTGAAGTGCCATAAAACGAGAAGGCCTTTAATAATGGAGCACGGGGATGCAAAGCTGGGATCAGTGTTTCATTCTGACCTATCACAGTCAAACGGCCCCGGTATTAAGCAGCATTTATGGACCATGATTGAGAATGAATACGTCTTTACTGCCTTAGCTTTGCATCCCCCACCCGCCCACTCCTCTTAGTCTTTGCCTCAGCTGGTCCAAAGGGGGGGGGGGGGGGGGAATGGGTGAGAGATATTGAATCGCTCTCCCGAAGCGACATGCATCAACAAAGACAATCGAGTTATGTCCTACAGCCACACGTTGGACAGAGAGCACATCTCGTACTGAGATTGGTCTCTGATTAGCCGCTCAGCTTTTTTTCCCCCCTACCTCGTTCTTGTCAGAGGATTGACTTTTTTTGGTGCTGTTATACGTGGAATGATCCTTGAATTCTCCTGCTTCGGGGGGCTTGTCCATCGCAGGGGAGATATCCAGCATGCGGGCCGTGTTCCTGTCTTCCCTCTCAAGCACTCGCAGCAAAAGGAGAGCCCCAGGAACCATCTATCTTTATTGTGACCACTAACTTTAAGCAACAGCTCAAACTTTGTCCCTGTCCCCTGCCCTTGACTGATCACGTATACTTTGAATGTTCTTATATAGATCCGCATGCAGCCTGAAATATCGACATAGGAAGGCTGTTATTGTTGCTGAATAAATGCACACCCTGCGTTTATGGATTGATTGATTCATGATTTAATTTTGCAGTTATTTCATATTGATCTTCTGCGGTTTGACTGTAACATCGACGAGGGTGGCTGTCACATTCCATCAGATGCAAGGACTCCAGGGGCCCGGAGACGCAGCCTTAAAGCGATGTCATTTGGTCCCTCTTCCTACATCCCCATGGTCAGAATCCAGACAAATGGATGTGATCTCAATGACAGCATGGCACGTCCATCCATCTTTGCGGTAGACATGTCCCGTTTGTCACACACAGATACATGCCAAGGACATGCCTCAAAATGCAGGCCTTCTGCTCTTCCAAGTTTTTATCTCATAATAAGTTGTTTGTAATCATTTAACAAGCCTGTCTTTACACACTATATTCTATTTCACCAACACTTATGTGGAGGTCTGCAGATGATCTTAAAAGTTTACCTACAGTGTGAAAGTCAGGATTGACGGTTTCACAATGCAGTTTCTCGTATTTCCTAGACTGCATTGTCATGTGACCGTGCTCAGAGTAACAAGGATAGCATCAATACATCAACAAACAAACAACAAACGCGACTGAGGGAATGGCGTCAGGCGCGCTGTAATTCTGCAGGCGTTAAAGGGGTCTCTCTCTCTCTCTCTCTCTCTGTTTCCGTTCCGTGTGACCGGTCCGATATCCCTCTGCATCTCTTTAATGAGGATGTCAAAGTGGCCCTCTCCTACAGCCCTCCTCAGCTTGAATTCAATAAGTGCTCTATTAAGGTAGCGAGAGTAAATATTGATGTTCCTGTGGCAGATCAAAGCCTCAGAGGAGGAGAGAAAGCGATGCCGACGAGGTGGATATTTCTACCTCTCGCCCCCTCCAGGTCAATTACGATTTCAGAAAGGCGCGGAGACTGTAGTGGCACGGGGCCGCTAATCGTTCCCGTGGAAATTAATTGCCACGGCGTGTGTGGGGGTGATAGCTTTCCTCAGATGACCGCTGTACGTAACATGGGCAAAAGTGACATCCAGAAAAAGTGCCCTTGGATTATTTGGGCTGTGGAAACGTGCTGATGCTCACAAACACGCTTCCGTGTACAGGTACAACAATTAGCTCTCAGGATTAACGCCCTAGCGTGGTGCAATGCCTAATCTCCCGGCAGACTTCAGCACCTTGCTGTGGAAATCTGCTGCCATTATTTCAGCTCCCTCACTGCTGCCATGCAGTTATGGTCTTTAGCAGTCGGAGGCTTTGGCTTTTCACAATGTCTCATGGGACAAACGGTGTTTTGAAAATTTTCAGCGTTCACTTCAGGCGTTCCTATTTTTCCAAGCTCTTTGTTTAAATGCATTTTTATTAGCGTATTACTCATATTAATTAATAATGATGCACACTATATGTTTATATCATTATGTAGTGTCCTCTGCCAGTGTACCGTATGCCAGGGAAAATCTGCTGATCATCCCCACATTATACTGCAACAGAAACCTGAATGGGACAGGAGAGGGGAAGAGTGAGAGTGTTCAATGGCTCTGAGGAGAGGGGGAAACATGGCATATCAGTAATGCCTAAAAGAATACAGAGCACCCTAACTGCAAGATGGTGAAAAATTATATACCCCAACCCCGGCCTACAGGAAGGAATGCTGATACACAGATGCTGAACAGCAGTGCACAGTGCTACATTATGATCACTGCTTTCCTGCTACCATTTAGATTAGAATACTAAACCTACTAAACCCTGGTCCTGGACAGTCACAGTATCGTAGGCTCTTTGCTGCCAGCCAGGCACTTAACCTCCAGCCTCAACAAATCATTGTCAATATACCTTCACTCCCTGGTCCTGGCAGTATTAACGTTTAATGAGTGCTGGAAAACCTTCTAGATTAGCCCCTTCTCTATTGTCAGAACAGTATAACTTAGCCCAGCGTTTATTGGCTTTTTCAGGGTGTTGTGGGGTTGCAAGTGAGGGAAATGTTTTGTAAGCTATACCCGTGGCCTTGTTTATGCCCTGAACTAAAAGAGGAAAACAAGGGTGGAGGGATTGGGCATTTAGTACTACATTGCTGCCATTTTTGAACAGAAATGCACACAGTCAACATTTCTGTCAGCCAACATCCAGTTGCATTTAATGGCTGATTCAGATTAAACATATGAACACAATGAGGAAGGTTGCTCACACTTACCAAAACGTACAGTCCATCTGGTCTTATTTGAGTACACACATTCACCTGACAGAGGTTTGACAGCTCACTAACTCATGTACCTTTCTCCATCATCAAAAATGCCATTTATAATGACACTTGCATTTTACAGACTTATTTCTTTGTTTTGCTAAGCACTACTGCTGACCTACTTGCTAGCAAACCATAACAACCTCTGCTAGTTAGCTATGTAACTATTGCAGTTTTATTTATTTTTTTAATTTGAGCCTTGTAATCTGCCCATCCTATGTCATATATCTACGGATCATGAGGAAGTCAATCATTTGACATTCATTTTTCAGTTTGCAGGTCTCCATAGTTTCATGTTAACTGCTGCAAAACAAGATTTTTTCAAGTGATTTTGTGCAAGTGACAAAGTTAAAAAAATACAAGAATAAGACAGATAATATATTTAATGTTTATTTTACCTGTTTATTTCTTTGACATTAGGGATGCTAGAAGATGATTTCTTTGTGTTAGTATTACATGTTTAATCAGCCCTAAAGAGCCAAAAGTTACAATATGGGCTAAAGCTTGCCCATATTGTGACAGAAAGCTTGTGTACTCTACTTTTTCCTAGGCAGTATCTGTTGTGACATCTGAAATTGGAGTTCTTGTTTTAGATTTTGTGCTTGGGTTTCTGGTCTATTGTTCCTGCTTATTGTGGCCCCAGGTGGCAAAGTGGCTTTAGCTGTCCCCCAGGACTGGAGCTGAGTAACTCCAGGTTCAGGCCCAAAACTGTGGTAGAAGGAGACCCTTCTGAGCTTCCACATCTGTGTCACCACAGCAAAATGTCAGCCCTCAAATATCAATCTGCCTCATGTTACCAAATGTGCTCTGGGAGATAGAGGTTCTGTCTTCATAAGATGATATTATATTGTGCCCCTTTTGAGAGTGTACATATATTGCAGAGGAAAATGCCTGTGACACGATTCTCCCTTAGGTGGATTCTGATGCCCTGGCCACACCTGCGCCATTTCATCATTTCCTCTGACACCTCTGTGCAAGCTATGAAACGATAAAAAATGGAGTGAAAGTGAAACTATATATACAGATTGGAACTGGAAGGTTTATGTCTGATATAAAGTTACTGAAGTGTCACACTAGCAGCTTTTTCCAGGTGAAGTCCATTGCAGGTCTGCAATTCTCTCTCAATATTTCTTACACTTTCTACATCTCAAGTCATTCATTTAACTTTAGGAAGTATTCACCCAATGTGACCTTTATACATTTTTTCCACTTTGCTCCGTCAAATAAACAGTTCTGACAAACAGAAGATTGCGACTCACATCTGAGTTCAGTCAATTAAAATCTCAACTGTATTCAAGCCAATAACCTACAGTAATAAATGAGATATAAAATGACAATGATAACAGAAAAGAGCAAGCCATCTCACTTGGACAGGTGGTGTGAGAAATGGGCCTTTATTTCTGACAGCAGGAGATATGTTTAAAAATCTTTTTGTTGGATAATGAAAATCATACTCTTAAAGCCTCGGAAAGATCCTTTTAAAAGTGATCCCTATATTCTGTTTCCGTAATGTTATCAGCTTTATATTAACATACCCTTATCTACACAAATGGGAAGACTGGTATATAATGTAGGTATAACCTGGATGCCATGGGCATATATTACTGTCTAAGAGTTTCATTTTCATCCATTCAACCTGGATAAGGCCCTTTCCATTGCTGACATAGATTTCATTTGCAAATGTTTCAGGAAGAATGGCAATACAGCCTAAAACGCACCTGATATCAACATATCCACTTCATTTAAAAAAAAATTGAACAAAAAAAATTTGGAAAAAAGCTATGAAAAAGATCAGTGAGACAGATATCTTCGATGGGGCATGCAATTTACCCCTTGAAGTAGGGCTGTAATTCTTACCCTGTACTTCTTTATTGGAGGGAAAGAAATGGAAAATAAAAAAAAAGTCAGAGAAAGAAAAGAGCTAACTTGTTATATTCTTTTTTTCCCTATAATTTCAGTTCTACCTTTTTGCACATGTCTGTGAAGAACTACTGGCTTGTAAGTCAAAACACCTGCCAGGGACATGGTTCACTTTCAGAACCTTAATCAAACCTGAAATCAGATCAGACAGATTCACTGGTAGGGCCAAAAGTCGAATCAGATGGCTACAATAGGATACTTTGTTTCTAGCGTTGCCTGGAAAATTTAAGTGAGTGTAACACTTTTCAATTCTTGTACGATATTTTGTCCATTTCAGTGACTGCTGATAATTGGAAGATTCACAGGACAAGGTTTTTAGATTAAATGCCCTCCTATGTTTCACACCAAGCAAAATTGCAATTCTAATCTAAATTCATTGATATTATGTTGTAATCCTTGAAATTCGGAGCACATGAAAAATGTATGGGTACGATTTATACATTTACAGTTTTAGCACTTCAGAATGAATGCTTAAAACAAACTTATTTGAGTAATTTAGTAAAAGTAAAATAAATGAGGAACAATTTCATGGGAGCCTGGCGAATAATACAAAAGAAAAGCTTGACATTCATGCGTAAAATTAAAAGCAACAATTTGTTTAATGCAAGTCAAAAAATATATAAACATGACATTTCGGCTGCCATAATACGAGACTTCATCACTTGGTGATACAGATGCGAGCTCGGTTCTTAAGTCACCATATCACAGGTGGTAATTGACATCAGTTCACACCCAATCCAAGTCACGGTGGTCCAAGTCACTCCAGCTCCTTCCGACAGCTGATGTAGGAGAAGGGAGGAGGCAGCAGGAAATAGCTGGCAGTCTGGCCAACAATGTTAAATAAATAAAGAAAAGTCATCAAAGAGACTGAGAGTGGAAAATAACCTCAAAACATCAAAGATGAGCCAGAGTAAGCTCGTCACTTGCTTTAGTCTCAACAGGCATAACGAAGATGTCTTGACGGTGCCTCCCATTTGTTTGGAATGGGAGCCACAGAACAGTTTAATCTAAATTAAATAAAATATATATTTTTAGGAAATGTTAAAAATACGAGTTCCTTTTCATCTCACTTTTTACATTAAATGTACCTCCACTTCAACCCATGATTTTCAAGGGGAAAACAGCGTATTAACCCAGGTTTCAAAGTAGAAATAAAGTCAGCTTTTTGGAAAACGCAAGTGTTGCAATCAGCCTACCATATAATCATGTTTACTGAAAAATGAGTTCAAATGCTAAACTGTAAAGCAAATATCACAGAATCAATATATCGGATCCCAAGTTAGGGAATGCGTAAATTAAGTCAACATTATTATTTTATGTTACCATGTATTAGGTTAGTGTAATTTTTCCATTTGATATCTGTTCCCTTGCTCTGTGCCAGTGGGTCCACTTTAATGAACTACTTATGAAAGAACTAGGCCACTAAAAATACTCATTATACAAATATTTTCATTTGAAGATTAAGTAAAAGTTTTTGTACTTCTTAATCACTGTTTACCACCCTCACTTATATGTTTTAGGAAGGCAAGTCGTCAGGAAATGCAAATTTTCACTGTATTTGCATAAGAAAAACCAAAAACATCCAAAAACAATAACAGCCTCAGAATCAGCAGATATAGCTGGGAAAACATGGGGAAATGGGGTGCGCCATTATACCAGCCACAATCACTTCTGCTATTACTGCCACTGCTACTTTTGATAATTATTTATTGCCTGACCATGAGTCTGACAGTAGGACAGCAGATCCTTTTTAGGGAAATGACTTCATTCAAAGGAGATGGAAGGTTTAATAAAAAAAACTTCAATTTATAGTACTTAAATATATTGCTTTAAAGTTATATGCACTGTATTCACTTTTGTAGGTCACTGTGGATAACAAAATGGCTACATGTGAAGTTTATATGTAAAATTATTATTGTATTCATATTGCCAATCATGTATGTTAATGAATTCATTTAAAATTGTAAACCATACAAATACATTAATTAATAATAATAACCATAATCCTCAAACAACAAACAAACTCTTGAAATATTCACAGTTCTATTGCATTCCTCCCTCCAATGCTTGCCTATCACTTGTTCAATATATGCTGGACCCATTCATATTTGGCATTTACTTTGTAGCCGATTGATTTTTGGCCTATTGCTTAGGTCAGAGATGAGGCATGAAAAATGTGGTGGTTTCAAATTGGTTAAGACATGTTATGCAGTTTCCATACTGCCTTAGAGCTCCCAAAATGTAAATGTGCCACTCAGAATATTTAAACTACTATGCAACAGAACTTTATGATTGAGGCAATTAGGTCACTGAAAGCAAGTTGATCATTCAGTTAAAGAGCAGGACTGGCAAACCCCCTCAGAATGCAGGAAGGGCAGCCAAAAGCATGCTTTGCTCTGGCCCGTGTGTTTGGACATGCACAGCCATACTGCTAGGTCACATTACGGTGCCATGCGGCTGTGCAGCCAGTGCTAGATGTCAGGAAGTGTACCCCAGCACTATTGAGGAAATTAATGGAAAATAAGCAAGGGGTAGTGGCACTGTGGGAGTATGGTCACCAAGCAGCTGTGCCTTCGTCTTGGAAGGATTCATCAGAGGGTTGCGAATGCAACCCACCACCTACTATAAGGAGTGGGTGCTACTTCCTGCCCAGACTGTCCTTACCACAAAACTTTTCTGCAAATCCATTTTCCGAGAATTCAGACAGCAACTCAATTCCTCCCATTCACTCACGCTTAATAAACAGGATTCTTATACTGTGCGCAGATGGAGATCTAAACAGTTACAGTGGGTGTATGTGAACGAGTCCTTGCTGTCGTGTGATGGTCCTCCCTGAGAGTAGAGACATCACTCATTATTCAATCACACACATCTCCATCTGAACGTCGTAAGAAGCCTTTTTCAAAAAGCAATGCAAAATATTCATTTTTAAAAAGACACGGATAAAAAGAAGAATGTATGGAAGCAGAGAGATCCGCAGAGATCCAGACTCAGAGAAAATGCACACATCACTCAGAATGTTCGAGCAGCATGGCATCTGTGAGGGGGGTCACCTTGGCACAGTGATAAACACTGTATTCCTCGTAAACCGTTAATCTCCGGCCATCGGATCGTCCTGTTAATGATGAAACGCGGAAACCGGTATTTCCCCCCACCTTTCCAGTCTTCACCTCCCCTCTGCCAGTGTTTTGGCTCTATGCAGTCGAAGCTCCTTTATGAAGAGGGGCTGCTGGAGCGTGCTGCAGCAAGCGCGCTTTCACGTCTCTTATTATAAATTAGCAGTACACTGCTGACCCACTTAGGCACAGACAACTCCTTGCAGGAAAATCAATTACCAGACCAACGCGACACCGGGATGTCATTGCGAAAATGCAACCCCTTGGGCAATTAAATGAGTGCTTGAAAAAACAAATGACGCAAAGCTGGAAATGTTTTTTTTTAAGCTGATAATGACTTTATATTCGTGGCTGTTGTCTGGAGGGTGTTTGTGAGGGTGCCCTCCCCCTGTTGACAAAAAACTGGTGAAGGCATGACACGGAGCGGGCACGTGCTCGACAAAACGACTGATAAAACAAGGGAAGAGGGAACATCTTGGATGGATGCACTGCACAGGGCATTGTACTTTCTCCTTAACATTGAGTAATGACTTTAAGGATTCAATCTAGCCATAATGAATCCTGTAGATTAAGTGCCAACCCTGACCTTCTAATTGCAGGTTTCTTAACAGTAGCATTCTGGCTCAAAGGTTGGGCACAGAGGCAAAATGGTTAAAGGGAGATAAGGAAGCTGGAGTTGCAACCAGCACTTATAAACATTTTGGACAGACCTTTTGTCTCCAACTGGTATAATAGGCATCACTGTATTTTCACAACAGCTTTTGCAAATGCATCTTGAACTTAGTTATAATTCAGAGGAAGGAAATGTTTTATTCAGGGAACTCTACACACATTATATTCTGATTGTTCTAACGCAGATAAACAATGCATTTGAATCAACAGAAATAAGTTTAGCGCAGAGTACATTTTCTGTTACACAGAATTTTGATTTCATATTCATGTTATGGATAAGGAATGAGCTTGCAGCTTTTGGAGCTGGAACATTAGCTGCCCCAAACACATACAGTTAGCCATATACTTATAGGAGTAGAGAAATTTCGTCCTGACTGTAATGACGTAATCACAACGCTGACATCTTATGTGGATGTCACATTCATGTCTCATTAGATGTTAGAACAGATACAATCCAGATTCACATCTATTTCTACTTTTGTCAAAGACCAATAGGATCTCATCTCATTCAACAGAATCATTGACAACTCAGGCTGCAAACTACTAAATCACCATCCAAACACACTGGGACAACGTCATAATATACAGTATATACATGACCATTTCCAAAGAAACATTTGAATTTCTTACCAAGCAGAGGATTTGTGCATGAATTAATAACCTGGCTTGATAACTTGTTTGCTAAAAAACTAGATGGGTTGGTTGCGCCCAATTAATTAGCAGGAGTTTCTAACAGTTTTCTAGAAAGCTAAATAAAGTTCTCAGTTTGTCTAGCTGGGCTAATCATTTCCCAATCGGTGTGTAATTCACTTGATGTTAATCATTGTACAAGTGTTTTCCTGCCAAGGTATCAAATGTAGTTATAAAGGAAGCTGTGTTTCTTTCATATCTAAGGTAACTACTTTTTTTAGCAAATGTGGAGGTGACAGCTCTCTGTACTAGAACATTTTATAACATACAGTAGTAATGGCAGGATATTGTGAACAAAAGCGCACTTGTCAGAACAATGCCAAATTTCTATTCACTCATTGTGGTGTTACTGAAAAGGCTTGTGAATACATAATACATAATGGAAATTCTGGACCTCCTTGGATCACTTGTCACATGCATATAGCTTAGAGCATATGGCTCCCATTCTAGCTGGTGTCTGATGAGGGTAAATCCACTTTCAGATATATACAAAAAACACTGTTTTGCATTTGTCAATGTCATGTTTAGAATTTTTTGAGGTATTATTATTCAGAATATTCCAACATTCATTTTAATATTTACTAAAATAGGAATAGATCAAAATATTTGGTGATTACAACACCATACCCTTAACATAATTTTATAGCCATTTTCTGTCCTTGCCTAGTGAAACATAACCTCTTGTAACTCTCTATCCAGCAAGTCAACCATATCATAAATGTGTTTTCTGAAGAAGATCCAAAGCATAAGTACTCATAATGAAATAAAATAATGCAAAGACACTTTCAATGACAGATAAATTACAGTCGTCCCATTCCTTTCATCACAGTAATGGAAAACAACAATCCAACAAAACAAAAACAAAATAATTATTTATAAAACTCAATTTTTCATGAACACAAAGCCTCATAAATATATTTCCTCATCTCCGCCTCATCAGGTAGTCATGTCCTCGCTTCTCTATAAACAATCCTCTTTGAAAATGCAGTAATGGATATCGATCCACGTGAATTAACTAAGGGAATACGATTGGCCAAGTGGGAGTGTGTGGGATTGTAATTCTGAACCTGAGTAATGCATCACTCACTACTGTTTCAGATGTATAACATGGCAGTTAATTTGGTGGAAGGAAGTCTCAGAAGTGAATTAACTATATAGCTACATTACAATTCCTCTGCATTTTTACATGAATCCCCATGTTGGAAAAAAAACTCTGTTCATTTTCTCATTAAATCTTGCACTCTGTTCATGTTTCTCCTCCATTTGGTCATCCTTCCTAAGTGAGAGATTTACCATCACCTGACAACCCAAGTGGAAGGGATAATTCTGGTCATAATCATTTACATGGAAGTTATGGGGAGCTTTTTGGTTTTAGTGTCCAGCAACCCCCTGATCCCAGACTATAAAAAGAAGGATAAGACGTTCACTAAGTCAGCTGGAGGATCCCAGTGTGGAGGCAGGAATCTGTGAGAGTGATAACTAGATTGCACAAGGCGGCCATCCCAGGTGTCATCCCAGTCAGAAATAAAGCTGAGATCCACAGGACTGCAACCATTGGACCACGAGCAGGTCACTCCCTCCCTCTTCTCTGAACAGTAGTGAAGGTAGAGCTTGTGTGAAGTCAGAGGTTGGACAGAGAGAGAGAGAGACAAAGAGAGAGAAAGAGGGAGAGCGCTATGTGTGGTTTAACTCAGCCAAAGCCAAAGAGCGCCCCCCCCCCCCCCCCCCAACCCCCTTACTAATGTTATAATCCACAAAACATTTTTGACAATCAGCCCTGGGGGGCGATCACATTGTGGCACAGGGCTCTATTTACGCTGCTTGACACTTTCCTGCTCTTCAACAGCACCGATCTAATTAATAGATGTTAAATGGGCGTCTGGCAAATGGTGCATGCAAATGATGTGTTTCCAGCTATCTGAATTAAGTACTTACTCGTCCTGCTGCAGGCTCCGGCACATAAATTGGCCCTCTCCTGCTCACCCCTCCTCCCCCGACTCCTTCATCTCCTCTTCCTCCCTTTTGCTCGGTTCAGGTGGACTCTGAGCGATTAATGGGGTCTGATTTGGGTTCTTTAGCCCATAATAAACCAGAGATGTGGAGCAGTGATGATAACCAAAATGCATTCCAATATACTTGGCAGAAAATGCATCAAAGGTGTTCCCTGCTTGGAAAAAAACTACTTCAATGTTTTCAGATAACCCCAGATTAAATCCACAGTTAAGCCAATATTTATCCAAGGAGCGCTCGAAAGTTGTTTAGCAAAACCTAAATGTCACCATCACTTTCAGTCCCATGTGATTTTTATCAACATGTGTGATTTAGGGTTTATGCTCATGCACCAAAAGTTAAACTGTCACAGAATTGGTTTTGGCTCATGAAAATGAGGGTTAGAACTTGTAATGTGTTTAAATTTGATAACTACAGTCTATTACAGATGCATAAATACACCATAAATGAAATACCTCCTAAGAATGATTGAATGATTGAGGAACATGTCTGCATATTAGATAGATGTGATTTATTTGTCTGAATCATTTTCTCTCATTTTAGCTCCTATCCTGTGATAAGTATGTGAAAACACAGTTAAAGAAACAGGTCCCAATTTATTTTAAGGACATGTTAATACTGTTAGAAACAGTGGGTATGTGCTTACTGTAAACATGACTAAGCAATTGGTAAAGAGTAAAATGCACTAAACAAGTGATACAGCATCCCTGTTGGTTATAAAACTGTAATGCTCCTGTTAAAACAGAACCGTGATCCAAAGCAGCAATTACTTTCTAAATAATGTCACACTTTTCATTTGACAGGTTATGATCCATTAACTACCTGCACACCATCTGCTCACAAACTGCGTTTAAAAACAAACCAGCATTATGTAATCTTACAGGGAGCCATGCATTTATCAATAGTTTGTAATAGTATAAATAAAACCCTTCAAATGAAATGTGATTGTAAAATGCTGTGTTTGTTGTTTCAATTGCATAATAAATCAATTATTAGGGAACTCATCCTTACAATGGAAGCTCTCAATGGTAGCTCTTAATCCATCAGATGTTCTTCACTGCGTTTGCTTTTTGTACCACTGAAGAAGAGGCTGAGCTGGTCATGTACGTTGTACTCTTTTATTTATTTTCAGTCTTTGCATGAGCAGGCAGAATTCAGCAAATGCTGTGATATGATTGATTCCAGTAGTAGAGATATGGTCCTATCCTGCTTATGAGAGTGAGAAGAATCCTAAAATAAGGAGCTTCCATTGTACATTGCAGCTTTACAATGTCATATATGATCCTTGTAAATGTAATTACCATAAAATACCATACCTACAATAAAATACCATAACTGTGTCATGCAGACTCTGGTTTGAGTCTGACCTCCCAGCAAGTAAATAACACACACACATGCACACGCATGCACACGCACGCACACACACACACACACACACACGCAGTATACTGAGGTAATTGGGTGCGGGGAAGTATAGCCTGTGGCCCTGACAAATGGATGGAATTCCCAAATTAGTCCTTCATTGAATTTACTGAGTTAGATACATCATTACATTTATCTGCACACCAATTCCATTACAGGAGCTGCTAAACATTTCATCTTACACAATCAATCTCCTAAACTGCATTTTAGACAGCGCTTGCATCCATCACATCTGCTACACCGTTTTCAAAGTGCACACAAACACACGCAAACAAATTCCACATTCAAACGACATGCTGAATACAACAGTGTAATTAAACTCCCCATTCAAGTGCCTTTCAACGATTAGTCTGCATCATCCATGTTTAAATTCATATTCAGTCAGCAATGAAATATATTTAGTACACTGTTACACACTGATACAATAAATTTCGTGGTGTCCTGTAATTCAGCTGCAGTGTAACAGCAGTGCAGTGCACAGCATTGTAGTACTTTAATTTATTAACACCTGAAGCCTGAAACCTGAGTTAACAGGCAGTGAAGAATATCATCATTCAAGTCACCGGCATTGCTTTTTTTGTAGGTTTAATAAAGGAAACAAAGGCATTTACTGTAATCATTCTCCCCATAATCATCCAACTAACTGTCATTCAATTATCAACCTCATGCAGTGATTACCAGGTAGAGCACAGGGATAATATTCTCCCATTCTTTTCTGGATACAGCATGCAGAAAAAAACCTCCATTACCTTGGCTCAGTCTCAATTTAAATTGGGATATGGTGAATACCGCCCCCCAGCCTCTGCCCACACTGACAAATATAAAGTGCTGGAACAAGACTAACTTCTTACAGACATGTTTGTAGGCATACTGCAGTGGCATAATAGTGTATAAAGATATCTCTCTCCTGAGAAAGCTGCTCAGAGACAGGGATCCGAAAATAAAGCACTTTATTGATGGACATAACACGCAAGCCTTGTGTAATAATTCATTCCTATGTTTTCCCCTATTCATTTTGATGCAGTTCATTAATTTTTAATGTCTACTATATCCACTTTTTGTTTTTATGTTTATGCTAAATAAGCAATGGTTCCAAATCTCTGCCAAAATAAAAGGATCCTGTGAAATCACATCAGGAATGGGTTGCTAATTTTAGGTGAGTCACAGACAGGCAGGACTGGTCCTCTCAGAGTGACAAGTGGGTAAATTAATCAGTGCATCTGATCTGTCATTGGCAATCCACTGCTGGAACCATAGCGATGACCTTTTCTCATATTATCTGCAATCATATTTTTATAAAGTGCAGATGTACAGATTTATAAGTTAACCGAGTGCCAGAGCTGTACAGTGTCTTCCCCTCCCTTTCTCTCCTCTCCCATCAGAGTCGTGCTTTAAAGCAGTGAAAGAGGTCAGATTCATCATTAGAGCACTATTAACTCTCAAAGAAGAGATGTGTCTGACACGTATGCTTTCTTTAACCTCTGGCACTCCACATACATGGCTGAAAATCTCTTCTGGATACTGTTTTGTGAGAAACTAAACATTCGCTCTCTAGACTGGGATTTCTGTGAAACATTGCGGCATACATTAAAGCATTCTGTGGTCATTTTCTGGTTTTGTGTGTCCTACTGAATATGTTTTAAGTGAGAGACAAAATGTTATTTTTTTTTTGCATATGCACATGCACCTGGTAGTGTGCACAAAGTCATATAAAACACACTGATGCCAATAAAAAACAGGAAATTCCTTTAAAATTTATAAACAATGTAGATACAATAACACCCACACAAGAACACTGAACATGAACAAACAAACAAAAAAGTGTTAGTGTAAAAAAGTAAGGAGTGATCCATTTCTGTGAGGCTCCATGACCACCAGGGTACACAACTGAAACAGAACTTTGGCCTCTGTTTTTGGGCCCTAACTGGAACAGATAGTGGGTGGACATGAGGCAGAAATATTGGCTACATGCAACAACTGTGTGGAGAACAGTCCAGAAGAGCTGAACCAGGAGAGCACTGTAATACAAAAGGGAGTTCACAAGGGACAGACCCAGAAGCTGGGTGGAGGGGGTGAGGAGAGATCAGCAGGTAGAAGCCTGCAGTATTTTCAGAGATGGTGAGGCTGCCATAAGTAGTTACTCCAAGCCCGGGGCGGGATCAGTGTAGTGGTATCCAGGGAGACGGTGAAGCCCTGATTGGTGGTTATGTCGATGGGAAGCGAAACAAGTCAGACTGGAAGTGGCTGAATTTGAGTTGCTGGGTGGTCTTCCAAGAGGAGATCTTGGCAAGCGATACCAAGTCCTGAGGCCACCTGCGCACTAGAAGGAGAAAGCCGGGTGCATAATCTCCATAACAGTGGCATGAAAAGCTATTGGAAACTATGGGAGGCTTCAGGCATCTGGTGTGTTAGGATGGCAGTGACAGGCAAAGGCCTGAACCCCACGGTTTAAGTATGGTCAGTAGAGGGTGCTGTGCAGATACTGTCCAGGGGACCTGGCAGGGGTTGCCTGCTAGAAAGGTGAATAACTCACTCCAGGTGGGGTGTATGAGTCCTGGCCCAGAAATCGACGTGAGGATCTGGTGATTCACCAGCTCAAAATCTGGGAAGACCATCTCAAGTGAAGACAGCCACACATTACTAGAGCGGTAGTTACCATGGAGACACTGGCTCAGAGGCCATACTTGTAGGGGTCCAGGAGATTGTTCAGCAGGAGAAAGTTTTTTTTTTTTTTTTTGTTAATTAAATTGCTGATAATTTAACACAGGTCAGTTGTTAATTAATTTGAAATTGATCTGAGAGGAAGAAGAGGGGGTTGCTTTGTTCCATTGTTTATCACCCTGCTCCACCATATTCTGAAACAGTGCATACACACAGCAGCACAACTCATCTGCACTGTCTCATCCAAGCCTCTGTTTACCTTTTTCTCTATTCTATATGTAGTCTGGCCCATACACCTATGCCTTACTCTGTAAACATTCCTGTCTGTCTTGACTTGAACAATATACTGTCTGAGGTTTTGTTTTTCAGTGTAAATTGTGAAACTGGACTTGACTTTCTGAGCCCTGAGGGTTTGAAAAGATTTTTCAACATCTTTACTTTTTTGAGGTAACTCCTTGCCAACTTTACACCGAGCCCCCCAATGCTGTGCTGTACGTTATTTTAGCAGACATGGTTCAGGACGAAAAGGTCACATCTCCAGACTTTGCCTGTCCAAAAAAGACCATAAAATGGAAGCTGTGAATGCATGGAGTATTCATTCCAAATGACAAAACATCTCTCCGCTAATATGCATTCAGTATCAGTAATGTCACACGATTGGTCATATTTTTGCACAGTTATGGAGCACTGGAAATGGTTATTGTAAAATGTGGTCTCATCATGCCCAGATTCAGTTCTCTCAAACATGGATCCCCCTACTTTACAGGAAAAAAAACAATATGAAAAGTGAAATTTTGAAACCTAGTCCCTCTAGGTCTCACAATTGTCCCACTAAACACTGCATATTTGTGCCAGTCGAGCTGAAGGGGTTAAAGAGGCAGGTCTGTTCATAAGTTGCAGCAGATGGATTCTGGGAAAGGACAGAGGATTTGGCAGTGGGGGGCAGGGGAGAGATGATGGACCTTTTCTTTCACGTTAATGAAATATGAACAGTAGGAGGTGGATGGAGGGGTGTGAGCCTAATGATGGGCACAACACCACTGCCTTCAAAATCTGTTGCACAAAAATACAGAGAGCATCAAATCAGTCCATGGGCACAAAGACTTATTTTCTCCTGATCTGAATCCAGGATCTTCTCTGATTGGTGGCCCATTTCCCCCCTGCCTTTCTCTGCTGCGCTGATTCCACTGTCCTATTGGGACTGGAGCTATCATTGTCAGAAAGGAGCAAGAGACAGGAGGAATAACTCTTTGAGCTTCACGGCTCTGAGATGAAAAGATTAGTTTATTATTAGCATGACTGTGACCTTTCTCCTCCTCTCAAAATGACTGGAGACCAAGCTCCTCTGCTAAATCAAGGGATATGTTTCACTGAGACCTCCCCCCCCACCCCAACAGCTGCAGGCCTTTTTTTTTGCACTGAAAAATTTATAATTCAGCCCTTGCAATTAATAAAAATCAACGTGTCTCAGTTCCTCCAGAGTCCACGGATGAACTATTCATGTTCAGTCAGAGGAACTAAAGTCCCATTCCTACTGGAGGTTTATTTTCTCCTGACATTTACTACCAAGTCTGACATGTCTCTGGTCTCAGGGGTTTTCTGTTGTTTAAAGTCACTTTTTCCCCCTCATTTGCAAGATCCAAGGTAGAAGTAGATTGACAGCAGGTAGGGATGCTTCGAAATAAAGCAGAAATAGACTCCTACCTTTTGTTTCACCTGGCCCTCTACCCACTGTCTTTATCCTTTATAGTGAATATTTGACCTCAGAAGAGACCATTTCTCTCATTTTTTTTTTTTTTTCCAATTGAAGGAGCTTGCATTTTTGCAGCAATTTTGAGCAGTCAAAAAGGTCATTCAAGGGATCGGAGGTGCAGTTTGTCCAGGGTGTCACAACCGAGTCACATGAATGCCAACCCACAAAATCTTCACCAGCTCCTGAACCTGCTTTCATTTACACAGAGAGATGTAAACATTAGCCTCAGTTAAGAGAATCAGTTCCATTTTTCTCTTTCAAAGGCGCTGATGATGTGACTGCTACACAGTTCTGGTTTTAAAAAGGCTGTGTGACCATTTGTTTAAGATCAAGATTGTTTAAAATTTCAAAACTTACAATATTTTGATAGTTGTCACATGTACAATATTTATTTCAATAATGTTAAACCATGCAATAAAAAGCAAAGATATTGTGACAAAGCAGAATATGATTAGAGGGAATCACCCTTCTTCAAAACACTGAAAGGGCATCACCCTGTCTCAGTGTCTATTATCCTTTATTCAATTTTCATGTGGTAAAAATGGGACGGTACAAATATCAATTCCCTGTGCTAAGCTGTGATCTCCAGTTTGGTCTCCGCTTTTATGAATTTTAGTCATGAATTAATTATGAAACTCATGCACATAGACAAATCTTTGATAAAAAGAATAAAAGTGTGCACATTGTAGCCTGAAAGCCTAGAATAATTTCCTGGTGAAATAGTTTTGTCTCAACTGTCTGCTGAAAATCAATGGATTTTTTGCCAGTCCATTTTTTCATTTCTCCAAAAATATCTTCTTGACCAAACATCTCTTTTGAAACATATGATGGTTTGAATAACAGTAAAATGTCTGAAGTGGTCCCACCCTGTTTTACTTTCTGCACAGGCGCTAGCAGTGCAACCTTGCCAGTCCAGGACAAACCTGTGAGCACAGGCCAAGAAAGCAAGACATCTAATACATGAAATGACGTATGGGTCTCTGGAAAATGCCTCTTCCTGGTTACTTTTTTTTTTTACCATGGAGAAAAAATGCTGTCTGATGCTATGGATAATTGATATGTGCCACTATAAAGCCCATAACCTTGATTAATAGATAACCTTGATTAATTGCTGACGTAAAGTGCGATTACACGCTTATTGACTCAATGGTTTCTACATCAGGCGCACTTCAGAAACTCAAATTAAACATCATTAATAGCAATTAGTTTAGAGGAGGGAAAAGTGAGGGTAAGAATTAGGGAAGTGGTTTCAAGGTCAGTCATTCATTTTGTGAACTTAGAACATGATTGCAAAGCTACATGTTTGCATCAATGGGAAGGGATTAGGGAAAAAGCACCATACATTTCATATTACATAAGCAATAATTATTTATGGATAGGGCTTTCTCAGACTAAAATGTTATGCGCTACTCTTGGCTTCTTCCCGAAATATTGTGCAAGTCATTAATAATATTCAGTGTTTTAAGATTCTGAAACTATGTCTTGGGTAGATGCTTGATTCAGATTGGAGAATCAAAAATTTGATTATGTCAAAGTAGGTTGAGTGTGCATTGAAACTGCGCAACAGGAAGTTCACAAGCCAAAGTGGTCAGAGGTGTAAATCATTTAAAAGACTTCTGCAGACAGACCTATTAAAACATATATATGTTAATACATAATACAGATTATGTTCCCCTGTGTTTTGAAGGTGTATTACTATATTTGTGTGGAATATGAGAAAACCCAGCCAAGGGTGAAGTAAGTATTCAAGAAATACACTAACCCAGAAACCAAAAGTTTTGCTAGCTGTAATAGGGCAGTTGATGTGAGCCTTACTGTAGTATTGATTATACCTTATTGGAGTAAGGGCAGGCTTTACATACACTAAGATCAGAGCCGGCCCGTGGCATAGGCGGAATAGGCAAATGCTAGGTGCACCTTCCATCCATAGATCCAATGAAGGAGGAAAAAAATCAAAAATTCTATTATTTCGAAATATTACAAAAAGGCCCACAACAACATAACTATGTAGCCTTTTCTGGGTTTCCCACAGCATCAACCATGCCCCCCCCCCCCCAGTGAGTGACACTTAAAGCGAAATGTGATACGATTAACATCAGTAGCCTAATTCATATATATCATGTCAAAAAGACCAAAGCCCTCTGGTGCCCAGGGAAGAAAAAGAAGAGCAGAAGAGGAGGAAAACGGGACAGGGATAATGTGATGAATGAATAGTTTATCCATTGCATAGTAGTTATCGTTGGAGCAGAGTGTTACTAGCTTACTTTGGACGCTAGTAACAATTGCTATTTAATAAATAGCTCACGTCTAGCTAACGTCAGTTACTCCCACCTTAAATTCATTAGGAAAGTTGGAAAGAATATTCAGGTGTTTGGGGAATAACCTACAACATAATTTTGAGAAATACACTTTTTCTATTAAGTGTGCTGCATGAACTGTCCAATGTCTGCCTCAAGAAACCAGACATACATTTTTATTGACATATTAGTCTAGTCAGCCAACATTAGCCCTGCTTATAATAGTCAATTAAAATGCTTTTCCTTTTCCATCCCCTCTTGTAATTAATAGTTGTAACGTAGGGCTGGGCGATAAAACGATAACAATAATTATCGCAATATAATTTTCCTCGATAGAAATATAACGAATGTTCGATATAATTAATTTACATGTAGTTGGAGCGGAATAATCAAAATACGCGAAATGAGTGACACCGAAGAAAAAGCAGTGCCCATGACCAGCTAGAGGGACGAAGACATCGTTGACAAGAAAGGTCACTCAACTTCAGTAGTTTGGAGATATTTTGGCTATTTACAATCCGACAATAAACAGAGCAGCGTGCACTGCAAACTGTGCCAAAGACACGTGCCATCAAAGACAGGCAACAATACAAATCTTGTTTCATCATTTGAAACAATATCACCCGTTAGAACATGCAGAAAGTAAGAAATTACAATCCCAAAGGAGTGTTAGTGGACCCTCGACAAGCACCAGGCCAGTAACCAGTGCCACTACCTAGCAGCAAACGATCTATCAGCATTTTCCAGCACTGTGCCTTACGGCAAAAAAACGAAAAGACACAATGACATCAAAAATGCAATTGCATATTGCATTGCAAAAGACATGCTTCCTATTAGCACTGTCGAAAAATGAGGGATTCAAGAAGCTTATCAGCTGTCACAGGGCAGCTTTAAAACCTGAGACTGTAGACAGACTTGCCCGTAACTTGTAGGGTAATGGCTTTGCTTGTTTAAAACTTGTACAGAAGACATTGACCACAGTTGAGATTTTTCTTTTGTCTATTTATTTTGTTTACATTGTCAGCTAAAACACTTACAAAATGTTTCAAACCGTCTGTACAAAGGGTTTGGCATGCTGACCAGAATTAAGATTTCTTTGTCTATTTATCGTTTTATTTATTGACATTATCCTTTAAAACACTTTTAAACTTTGCAGTCTGAGCCATCTTACATGTGTGCTGTATCACAGTGCAGCACTTAATTTTTCTATTAAGATATTTATTTTGTTGAGGAAAAAGGACTGAAAAAGGATTTTACTTAATTTTACTCACACATATTTTGATGTTGAAAAAAATATTTCATCGTTATAATTGTTTTGAATGTCCTACCTCAGATCTGTGAACGCTGTTTGGCAAGTGTTTATGTTCTGACCATAAAGAATAGTTTAAAACCACAATTAACCATGGTGGTGGAATTGGCTGCAATGCAAGGGGCACCAGCTAAAATCTTGCCTAGGGCACCAAATTGGTCAGGGCCGGCTCTGACTAAGATACAGTGTACTGTGCACAAACACAGGTTGTGGCAGAGAAGTGTTTACCAGTTTTGATTACTACGAAATCATGAGGCACAGCTCTACTCACTGATTATCACTGGAAAAGGTAAAGGGCAGGACATCAAAAACTTCAAAGGACAAAAAGGACATTCAAAATAAAAACAGTAACTTTTACAGGAGCTGTTTCCAAAATTAGCATGAAATTATTTAGCCCATATTTGAAAGTATAAGAATACCAGTTTAAATTTCTCTTATCTAAATAACATTTCAGTATGTAACAACTAATGTTGTGTAACTAATGAACAGACAAACCAAGACTGCCTCAAGGTAATTGTTTAACATAAAGGCCAAATAACTAATGTCAATATACATATGTTTACATCTAAGTAAACTGCAAACTTGAAGTATAGAAGATTTCCCTTGACATCACCATGGCTGCTGATGGTTTACATTAAAGCTAATCTCTCCAGGTTTGAAAGCAGTGAGATAAGGGTAGCTCTCTGTATGGATTGGCAGGTAGAAACACTAAAAAACAACAGAACACCCTTTACTACTTATGTTATATAATAAGGTCAAGAAAGAGAATTTTCACAGTATTACGTCGGGCCAAGTCATTTCTGTTGAAGCCTAGGGATGATATTGCTGAACATGCTAGCTCTTACTCCTTGACCTGTACACGAGAGATTTCACATGCACTAGCTATCTTTCTCCTCAGGCAACAGTGCCTCACCGACCTGTTACACCACACCCGTTTAGAGTAGGTAAATATCCAGCTGGATAAAATGGATAAGACTGTAACTTATGTAAGCTGCTCTGGGGAAGAGTGACTGCTAAATGAGTAAAATAATGAAATGTGATGATGTACATTATCATTTACAGAGCTTTACATAGTACAGTATGGAAAGGTCATAACAGAAGAGAGAGCTCCTTCAAAATCCAAGCTTTAGTATTTACACTGAGTGAAAGTGTAGTGCTTAATACTAGGGTGAAAGGTCGCAAATAACACTCTTCCATTTCAGTGGAAAATACAAAAATTCTTATGCGTGAAATCAACTACTTAGAACATGTTACAGTTATTAACTGCATGGGTATTATAAACACAATTTAGAAACTATTTCCAGATTTATATTAATCTATTAATATAAATTTAATTAATATTCATTTATATTAATCTGAGGCAAGCCTTTAGTCTAGCTGTTGCAGTGGTTTGTGCTTATCCTTGTGCTTAAGCAATATTCAATTATTTTCATTCTTCCGCAATTCTTTTAATCAATTTCAGTGAGCAAATATGATGTGTACGGTACAAATGAATATAACACTTGTTTAAACTGCTCAAGTTAAGGGCAATGCTTCACAGCAGTTTGATTGAATGGCCTGCTGGATTCTAGACAGTTAATGCTCTTTTGTTTGTTTATCTGCTAAAGGAGAGATTCAAAGCCACATTCATTTCTCTGAAATAAAGTCTCTCTTTTTGGCACTTTCAAATCTTAATACCTTGTCAAGGAAACACTGCATTCACATTCATTAATTCCAATTCTGAATAGAACATTCACTGCTTCACCTCTCTCTTCCTTTTCCCTCCGTCCTTAGATTTCCAAGACTTAAAATGTAATTTTTTGTTGTTTGTTTTTTTTGCTTGTTTTTATGTTTCAAGCATTATGGCACATTATGGCATATTATGTGTTTAGAGTGTCCTCAGAGATGCCAGATCAAAGGTCATACCCGCTCACAAAGGGCCAGAGAGTGGGAGAGGGAAGAACAGGCGGAACAATGACCTGGGCCAGAGATCAGACAGTGAAGGAGAGAGTTGTCTGTTCCTGGGCTTTTCTCTATTTATTCAGCAGGACTCTCAGCGGATGCCATGATTAATCATCTGTCCCAATTACTGAACGCAAACAACAGCTACTGATCGGGAAGAAGACTTGCTCTCAATGCTGCCCTCTCAGGTCTCTGAGTGGATTGGGCCGAGGCCGGGCCCACGCCAGACTGGAGCGGCACACTCCAGCGGACCCATTCCCTGATGACATGTGACGGGCGGCGTTATTAAGACGCACCGACAGTTGGAGCCTGAGAGGGAGGGGCAAGGCAAAGCGGGGACCGGTTCACTTCCTCCAGCTCCTCCTCTCCGAACATGTCATCCACTCCAACGCCAGCCGGCCCCCGCCACACACACACAAACACACACACACACACACACACACACACACACACACACACACACAAACACACACACACACACACACCCCACACCTCGTTCATCTTTGTCCATTATTACATCCATCAGTAACAGTATTTGTTGCGTATTCTGTAGTGTACATGTTTCCTGTGAGGTCTGCCGTTGTCCCTGTGGAGCAGGGACAGCATATCTAGCTTGGATGCCATCCTGCCATCCCGTGGCACAGATGCTGCCCTCCCCTGGGGGCATTGATGGGTACGGATTGTTACATTCTAGTGCGCTGTGAAGGCTGGCAGGGGGTGCCTACGAATGTCCGCGTGACCGACAACCGGCGTACTGATGAGCTCCAAAAATAAAAAAGAGGGCTTTGCTTTGGAAAACATTTTCAATTTAATTTTTGGACTACAGCCACCTCCTCTCAGTTACAGGGTAACCTCTTTGTGAATTTGAAAATAAGTAGTTTGTTCCTTGCCATCACTATAGAAGGCATTTTGGTAAGCTGTACATTTGCTGTGATATCAACAAACACAAGCTAATTACAATATTTTTGTGGCCTTGTTACTGAGTTCAGGCAATCTAAACCAGAATGCATTTCTTCACCTCTTCTTCTCTCTGTGGATTGACCTGAATTAAATTTGAAAATTGTCATTCCTCATTCACTAAAAAGTATTCTAGATCAACTCAATGATTAATAGACTCCTGACTATGTTTTTGCGGCAGCATTTATGCAAGTTGTGGGCTAGCTTTGTGCTAACAGTCAGTATGGGCATGTCAGAGATCTTTCTGGAAAATCAAGGCAGATAAGAAGAAAGCAGGATGGAGTACATAGGTTTCAAATAAACATTTAAGTTTGCTTTTGTGTAATTAATATTTCAATAGACTGTATGTGGCTAACATATGTCAGGATAGACTCTGAAAGTTTTGAGTTTCATTGCAAGGTCAAACATTGCAGTTACAGATAGGTTTTTCCTACAAAAGTTTCTTGCTTTTAAACAGACCTACTACCTTGTAGGGTGAGGCAAATGAATAATTTTAGATTGTCAGTGAAGTAACTCTCTCCTTTCACTGTTCATATTAATACTCATATTAGCATTTTTAAAACATGAATCTGATGACCGGTGATTGAGTGAAACAGTATGAGTGTGAATAAATCATAGGTACTGATTACTTTAATTAAGAACTGGCAGTGACCAACGTCCAGTTCCTCTCTTTCAATTAATTTACACCACTGCTTTTAAATTAACATCTGCTACTTTGTAAATTAGAAAAATTACCCCTTTATTATGGGGGGAGAGAGAAGAAGGATGATCTATCGCTTATTAATATAATACTTTGACACTGACAAATATAAAACATAGCTGTGGAACCCAGTTAATCTGCGGGATTTCACATTTCTCCAACATTCATTAGTTCCCTTCACCTCAGAATTTGAAATAACCTCTTCTCCTTCCACATGACCCTTGAATAATAGATAATGCTTCCTGCAAGAACCTCATCATTCTTTAACCTCAACAAAAAGTGCAAATATATAAAGCAGAGGCTTAAGCAGTGGCTGTTATAGTGTGGCAGAGGATTGTGGGTAATTTTGCTCTCCCATTCACTTTTAGAGATGAGGGCAATGTGCCACCGCTAGGAGCACTACAGAACCAAAGCACAAAAAGACTAAACTGATCTTCGTCAGTGTGAATGTGCCCCAAATGCATATAAAAACATCATATTCACTAGGTGTATCACTACGAATTGGACAATGCCTCCCTTAAATTTGTTTTTCATGTCTCAAACAATTAAAAGTCAAGAAGAGTGACCAGATTTTTGCAGTGTGAGAAACTAAACTCTTGTTTTGTTCATCATGATTAAAAACAATGACATCACAGTAGACAACAAGGACACCTGTTCAGGGACCACCGGAGGTAGCTAGGGCAGAACTTCAAGGTCACAGAGATTCACTGCAAATGTATCATCCCAACAAGCAAAATTAGTTGTCTTGGATTTCTATTTCATCCCCTTGGGACAGTGCCTGTGCCTGTATAAAGAACATGTAGATCTGTGAAGGTCACACTGATGGCTCCACCAGGTCAAACCTGGACCACATGGGGGAAGTGCAGCATCCATCAAGAGGCATCGCCATGGTAACAGCTCTCATTTTTCCTCACATGTTG
The DNA here is from genome assembly GCF_013368585.1 of Megalops cyprinoides. NCBI lineage: Eukaryota > Metazoa > Chordata > Actinopteri > Elopiformes > Megalopidae > Megalops > Megalops cyprinoides. The sequence continues at coordinate 40,701,153 of NC_050586.1, forward strand.
TCATGGCCACAGGTGTAGCTCTCGCTCCAAATTTGCCAAACAGACGCCTGAGAAGGTCAGCGCAGTTAGCCACTGTGAGGACAGCCCTGTCGTGGTACCCAAAATGCACTGCAAGGGAAGGAGGTGATTTTTCACACGATGCGCTCGACTCTCCCCTGCTCCCTTCAAGCAGCTACAGAAACAGGGTTCAAAGGGAAAGAGAGAGCAGCGTTGAAATAAGGAGGAGACCTTGACGGAATAATATCATTGGCTGGGTGGCCGAGCAAGAAGGTTCAGATAAATGCTGAACCGTTTTGCATATCTAAATAAGTCTGCAACTCTTGGTCACGGCGAAACACCCTATGACAGATGAAGCAGAGCCAGTGAATGAGTCAAGGGTGAGGAAATATATTAAATCCTTTTCTCATTTTACACACAGCATTACAGAGTGGAGAGCTACTTAAAAATGAGAGCACTATTTTTGACAGTTTTTTTTTTTTTTTTTGCGGGGGAGAATTCTGTTTTAATTTGAAACATGTCCACTGTGGTGATCAGTCATTTTCCAGCAGGGCGTTAAGCTGAGTGTCTCAAATTTGGGAGATGCCAAATTTGACACAACAATTTCTATTTCCAACCTCACCAGAGCAATAACTCTTCTTCCTCGGTTACTTTAGTACAGAGTAAGCCCTTCACAAGTGACAAGTCATTGGGACAAGACGCGTATGGGGAGAACAAAATACATATTTCCCCTGGCAGCATATACACAGATGGAGACTTCATTCAGACCATATTGTCTGCAATAAAGCCTTCCCTAAAGCCATTAACCATCATAATTATAGTGCCCAGGTAATTTATTTCTTGACAAACTCCTCGGTCTCAGCTGTCGTTATCTGCCACGATGCTGGATTGAGGCAGTGTCTACAAGGTATTGACCCTGACCTGAGAGAATCACACACACACACACACACACACACACACACACACATTGTATCACAACCAGAGAGAAGGCTCAGGTAAGAGCATTGCCAAGGTTAACAAAGACATCCAATCCTCCAGATGTGCACAGCTGGGGAAAAGACAGAGGCAGCACAGGGTGACAGTAAAGGTAGATGATTAAGCACTTCAGATGAAGGTCAGGTCTTACAAATGGTGTTTATAAATAAATAAGGCAATTTTCAGGAGAGGAACATGCATGTTCCATGTAATGTGCTGTGATTGACACTGATCAGTGTGGATGCCACTTTGTCTGAGCTGTTATCACAAGACTATAATTTGTGAAAAATTGTTAAAGCATATATTTTCACACTTGCAAGGCAGGACAAAACGCAGAAATGGACTAAGTTATAGTCTAGATCTATCCCCCTTTAAATAAACCTCCAAAGTGTATCAAGGCTGTTCAAATTAAGTGTGCATGTGTGAAAAATGGTCATTAGGTTGTATTATAGAAGCAGTTGTGTGTATATCACCCAAATGAGTTCCACTCCTCAACCAATCGGCATGAGATGCCACATCTACAACTATCACGATTAATATAACCATATTCATACAATGTAATGTTATGTTTTTGCTTTACCTACCTGCTTTACGTCTTTGAACACCCAAAGTCATGTATTTCAAGAAAAAACATGAATTTTAAGCTTTTTCTCCTACATGGAAAACACTTTTTTCCTTTAGTTATGTACTTTAATATACAGTATCAAGGAAAAACATCAATAACCTGGCATTTTTTGTTGAGTGTCAATTAGCAGTATAAACTAAACTGTATACTTTCATACAATTACATATTATTATAATAAGTCAGCCATTTAATTGTAAGAAACATGTAACAAATATTATTATTGATCATTTAACAAGAAAAACTACAATTCTCAGAGCTCCTGAGTGGCAAAGTGCTTGTCTTGAGTGCAGGATGAACCAATCCCAGCCATGTCATCAACTGTTAATGACTGCTAGCTCACAGTGGTAGAAAAAATTGGATTCATTCTGGTGGGGATAGAGGTGGGTAGTTCAATCAGGTCCTCCTCTTCTTCTCGCAGGCACCCTGTGATTTGTTAGGTACTGGTGAGTTGCTTAGATAACATCAGTGGAGTAGTGTCCATCCTCCAGTTGGCATTTACTTCACTGTGGTTGCATTCCCACTACAACCATGTGCAACCATGGATCCCAGTGACTATTAAATGCATCTGATAGCAATGCATTTACATCTCAGCTGACTCAGTGTTCCTCTTTTAAACTGGACCTGGTACAACTGTGGCTTATTACTATTCTCAATCATTTCAAGTTTAATTTTTCTTTTTGATGTAACCTTGCTGCAGGGGGGCATTCAGTCTAACAACTACAGTGCTCTGGTTTCAACTCTGGGTACTCTAAGTCTGAGCCTTAACTTTGAAAAGGTGCACGGAAATGAGAGGAAATGGGACGGAGAATGGAACAGGAGAGGAGAAGCCCAGGAGTGGAACAGTAATAAAGGTAAATATGTATATAAGATTTTTAAAGATTTGTATGCTCTGATTCATGATGTTGACAGTACATTCCTCAACAAGTCCCCATTGAATGCTTTTTCTACTCTCACTTTATGTATGTTCTGTTTCTTTTTTATCTCTGTTTCCCACTCTGATACACACACACACACACACACACACACACACACACACGCACACACACACACACACACACACACACACACACACACACACGCGCACAAATACAAATACACACTCACAGACCCACCCACACACAAACACACACACACACACAGGACATTAGGATAAATGACTGGACTCTTTGCCCTTGCTCTGGGCAGCCGATTAAAGGTCCAATGGGGAGAGGGTTTGCGTGCTAACACACTCACATTTTTACACAGGGACAAATTCAGTCCACCACCACAACCTCTGTGTCTCCAATTACAGCTCTTGAGCTTCTGCACAGCTCTAAGGTTTGAAATCAGGTCATAATTCTCATTTCCTAAAAAAGGAGAAAAAAAATGCAGTGGTTTGATAAGTGGTTCAAATCCTGGTACCGAATGAAGTCATGAATATTTCTGGAGCTCATTATGAGCGGATTTCCAGCAGTGTCTCAAGATCTCTGCGGAGTTAGAAGACATCCAGCACATGATCCTGGTGTAGGTCTCTCCATTCGCTAATAGGCTGCAGATGTGTCTGATCAGCCCAGACTGTGACAGATGAATCACCTGGATCAGACACTGCAGGCCAATCTCAAGCCTCATAGATTAACAGGATACTGTAATTTTCTCCTCCACAAACCATTTTTCTCCACTTGGATTTCTCATTCTATGTCCTGAATATATTATGAAAGAGAGGAATGGGATCGGGGCAGAGTGCAGACATTGATCCAAGGGTGATGGGGCAGAAATGTACGTCAATTATGGTTTTTTGTCTTTCACTATTACTAATTGTACAAGATGCATTGGGCATATTTTAGCAATAGAATTGTCATATCATCTGTTTTTATAATGTTGGCAGATGGAATGAAGGATGTGAACCTAATGATTTGCAAATGCTTTTTGGTGGAAAGTCAAGTGCTGACGATGCCCTGTTGTGAACTTGAAAGAAAATATTTATGGAAATATTCACATTCACTCACACACACAGACTGCTTTCTGCCAATATGCAAATGCACACCATAGCAGCAGCTACAGTATAAAAAAAGGCCATGTACTATTCTTGTCCCTTGGCTGCATTTGTGCAATGTATGGATATACAGTATGTCAGTTGTTGTATGCAAATGTTTTATGTAATATTATACACACACACACACACACATCACACACACACACACACACACACACACACAAGCCAAGCGATCAATCTGTCAGTCCATTTTTATATAATATACCTCCATATAATCTGACAGATTACAGATCATTTCATAGTGGATGTTTCTAATAGAAAATCAACAGATTTCAACAGATATATTCAATATATGAAAACACAATTTTAGGAGAAAAAAGGAAGTACGAAAAATATTTCATATCTGTTACATAGGTGACAATAAACCCCTAGAAAATAATAGGACATTGCAAATTATAAAGTAATGAACATTAACACACTGGCCACAAAGTCACTGGACAAAACCTCTACCTGAATGTTCAAACTGAATCTAAATGTTCAAAATATACAAAATAATATTCAGTTTCTGACAGATATTGCGCTGTACTGAAAGTGTTTATGTTTAGTGTCAATGTGTTGATTATTTAAATGAAATTTAAATAATCAACACATTGGGGGGAGGTGGTAGGCAGATCCTAAAGAAGCAGAGGTCAAGAAGAAACTTTGAGGGGAAACACCAACAAGGGTCCTCTAGAGGTCCTCTTGCAAAACAAGCAGTATGCTTTCGGTCCTTTGCTGGCCTCTCAGACTGAATTATCCTCTGAGACTCAGAATAATTGCAGTATTTGTAGCACATCTTTAATTCCTGCAACAAATTAACTCCCACAGTGAAAAAAAAATCCAATTTCCGGTATGATTTTGAAAAATAGCGTGCCTTACCCACCTGACTGGAAAGTTCTGGGGTGAATGCCAGGCCGCGATTGCTGCAGTGGCACCTATGAGTCAGGGCCTTTGTGTTCACAGGAAAAGCATGTTGTCATGGAAACTGGTTTGAGCCAAAACTTTTCTGAACTCTTAGGCTAGGGTCTAAAAGATTTGAATTGCCTTGTGTTCTAGGTAATCTGGATGGATGATACAGAAGGGGATTTGTGGAAAAAAAGAAGCTGTGATTGTAGCTGTAGCTGTAGGTGTGATTGTAGCTGCCCTTTTCAATCAGATTTCCACTTGGGAAATCTTTTGAAATGTTGCCAAGTAAACAATCAACAATAACGTCATTTCTTTCAGTAATTTTTACATTTAGATCACATTTAAATAAGGTCTCCAAAAGGCCTACATTACAACTTTATAACCAACATGTTACATGCTATAAAACATTCTTAAAGGACTACAGCACTTTATAACTGGTGGCGTGAAATAATACAGTGCATGTCGTATCAAAAGAAGATTAAATCATGCATGAAAATATGTGCTGGATCACTATGTTAGTCATAGGACTTTATTTTCTTATAACATCAAAAGCAAAGTGGTAGTACTGTACTTGTGAAACTGTTTATTTTATGAAGGCCTTATGAAGTTAAGCATTAAGACCTCTTTCATCCATAGAGAATGGGTATTTTTCCTTGCCACTCTCACCCTGGCCTTGCTTGCATGCAGAAAGTACTTTCACAAAGTATTGAGGAATGTTTATACAAATTAATTACGTTTGATTTAAATTGAGAGTAATGGACTTGTATTATATTGTGTTTATTTCCTGATTGACTGCAGCATTGAGTAATAGTCACCAAGACTACTCATTTTAGAATGAAGTTGAATCCCCCCACCTCCACTATCACTACCACCAGCCACCACTACCCACCACTGAGCCTGGAATATTAATGTTACTTTTATATGACCAGAAACATACTAATATTATTTGACATTCTGTCAGATTCATGACAGTCATGGAAATGTAGCTAGCACATGTGAAGACCCAAAAAAAATTAATGTTTTAAACATAAGTGTTTTGCATTCCGTTAAATTCAAAGACAGATGCCGCAATATAGTCTGTTTTGGAATACAAATAACAATTAAATATATTTTTCTTTCCACTTTCGAGAGGGCCTGTTATAATTTACTGCTCATATAGATAGCAGCATTGTTTTTTTAATATGAGCTTATAAAACCCTTCAAGCCAAGTGTACATATGTGCAATGTTTAGAGGCACTTGCATTGCCTGCTAATTCCCTCAAAGACTAGCATGATCGTTCCTTGTATTCCTGTGAAGAGGGGGATTCATCTTTGAGTGACATGAGTCTGGGTGCAGTCCAATGCAATTAAATTAGTTGTTTCCAATTACAAACTCTATGCACAATTATGCACGTTGGCTCCTCAGAAGCGCTGTTGCCAAGTGGAGACTTACCACAATTTACAGTCAGAGCAGGGAGCGGGAGGTCAGACAGCAGCTTCATAGAGATTGTTGAGCCACAGATTGTTGCACAGCTCTATCAGCTTTATGAAAAGGCTGATAAAGGATAAATGATTGTGGATAAAGGGAAGTGATAAACTGTCAGAACGTAAAGGACTCAGACTCCAAATTGATTATTGATAAGATTTGGTTCATTTTGTATAGTTTCGTCATCATGAAGCTAGTTTTTGAATGTAAGAACTGGTATTAAATGTTAGCTGTACTTATACAACAAAATGTAACCTGCTGGTGGCATTTACATATATGGGTAATGTCTTACGTGGGTGTGCACACTTTAACATGCACCATGCATGAATTGCCTTGTTTTGCTGAATTTAACTGTGGGGCTGTGAAAGGAATACTTACCTGCTGATGTACTGAAGATGCAGCTGTTGCTGTAGTGAACAGGGAAAGGGCACACATGTCCAAGCATGCTATTGCATGCTGTATTGCACATCACGTTACAAGCAAGCGAAGGCTTGTTGCTTTTTTTTTTTGGGGGGGGGGGGGGGGGGGGGGGCGGTTAATTATGTGTTTCAACAAACCACCGCGGGTGACGCCAGTTTGTTGTATATGGTAAACATCATCTGTTGAATGCATTGCATGCCGAACGGCTCATTTTTACTTAATCACTGTAATTAAATCAATTTATTGAATTTGTACCTATTAATTGGTATAGCTGGGAAAGGATGACTGCTAACACAAACACAAAGATTGCATGGGAAACTTTCATTAGAAGAGAGGCTGGAGGACTGAGCTTATTTTCCTTTTGTCTGCCTCATGTGCTGTTTACTTCATATTTATATGTGCGCATTGTTAGAATGGGAATAAAGTCTTGTTTTGGGAGAGATGACTGTACACCATCATAAGCTTGTGCTTACTGGTCCATGTATGTGTACATACATATATATATATATTTCTATATACAGAAATATATATATATTTCTGCAATGTAAATATAGTCTTTAATTTATTCTACATGATGACTTGCTTTTCTGTGTTTCTGTGTCACTGACCATCCTGGTACAGTTGATGTGTTGCCGACTATACAGTGTACTGAATGTCAAAAAAGGAAAATTGAATGATCATAGCTGATTATTAGCTAACTGGCTAGATAGCTACCAAAGTAGCAGATGATGCCAAGGCTAATCGAAGAGATCTCATCTCCAAAAAGCTTGGCTTGTTTCACGCGTTCCTGCTCATGCAGATCATTTTCCAAGTGAGCCTTCCCGGCATGGCTCCAGAAACAGGCATTTCAAGTGCTCTCAGTTAGTTTGGATTCTTCTTCTAATTTTGTATCTTGCCCACAACCAGGGCATGTTGACAGTGTAAAGATAAACCAGCACTGACTCTGCAGTTAAAGTGAAAATGCACTGATTTTCCAAAATGGAATTTGTTCACTTGCCTTTGCTGTCCTCAAACCCTGGACAGTATGTAATTACAGGGCAATTTGCCTTTTCTTAAACATGTTAAACATGTTGTGTTCGGAACAATAAAACAACCGCAACAGCTAAATTTTACTTTGCTTGCCTGATTTAATGTAATTTGTTCTAAATCTATTGTAACTTGAGCAAACAGCACTGACAAGTGAGATATAACTAAGTAAAGGGGAATTACCTTCCATGGGTTTTTCACCTAATGGGCATGCTTGTTAAACAAAATGAACAAAAACAGGCTGAGAGCAATGATCGGTAAAAGGGTAAGGTTTCTGCCTCCTCCAACTCAAGGTCATCAGCGGCCTCTGATGCTCGACATGCAGCAGAGCAGAAGGCAGAAAGAACACGCTTTTAGTTGGAGAAAGTTCAGCAGGCTTTGGGAAACAGTGCTGGGATCATTTGTTGACATATCACAGAGGGCAAAAATGATGAAAAAGTGAGAGTGAACCACAGAGGACTTTTATAAAAAGACAGGCTGTAAGTGAGTTGTTGAGGAAAAAAAAACCTGTGCAGCCTAAATGTATTATGTTTTGAGGTCTTATCCCTGCTAGGTATTTTAGCTTTACATGTAAATAATTAATTTCCCTATTTAAAGAGTGCCATGTTTGATTTATAATGCCGAGAGGCTGTGAGGTCATTGCAGCAGGCAAACAGCAGCGCTGCTAACTAACAAAGCCGAGAACAGTATATCGAGAACATGGCCAAAAGAACATCTGCAGAACGTGAGAGCAATGACAAGTTTTACAAATGTCAAAAAAACCTGCAGTTTTCAGGTTTCAATACGACCTTAACTGATGTCAGCTGGAGAATCCCATCTCGAATCCCAGCTCCGTGGCAGAATGTGATTCTGAATCAGATTTGCATTAAACGCATAGTCACTGGTAGTGACCTGCTAATAAAATGTGGAGAATTGAGGCAGATTTGGTCTGAAAGCTCCACCAGTCATCACACTCCATCACGCTTATACCGCTCACCATTCCAGACCATCCAAAAACGGCGCTCGCTCAATGAAACCCCTCTCATGGGGCAGAGTGGGAAAGCATTAATTAAAACAAGACGTATGGTGTTGCATGTTGTCACAGGCTGTGTGCTGTGATGCGAGGAGACAGCTCTGTTTAGGAAAATAATTCTATCAGGCTAAAATTAGTACTTACATTATGCCACTAATGAATAGTAATATGTTTTCTAATTGGCAATGGCAAATAGTGAAAAATCATGTAATTGGAACCCACTGAATTATACTTGGCAACCCTCAAATTATCTCTTTAGGTAAGCACAATATATGTCAATATCAAATTTGAAAACTTTTCTGCAGAAAAGATAACTGCACCTATAGTTATTGATTTTTGTCCTCGGCTTGTGTCGGTCCCGGACTAAAAATGTGTGACAGGACCTCACAGAAGTATCAAGACACTAACAAAGGCAGGGGAACGAATGGCAGAGATGGAGACCCTTCCCGGGTCAGAGGTCAAAGGTCCAAAACACCTGTCATGGTTTGTTGAGTCATTAGTGCTGAAAGCCCTGTGGGCCGCCCGCTCTGAACAGTGCGCCGGGCTGATGGTATCAGAGAGAAAGATGATGGGAGTGACACCAGAACAGAGAGCATAACTAGCCGACTTGTCAAGAAGACGGAACACCTCCACCCTAAGCTCTCCGACAAGGGGCGACATCAATCACAATAATTATCTCTTTAGGTTACTCTCCCAGGCGGAGCGTCGGGGAGTAAATTGTGTTATTGCCTTTGACTGTCACCGAGCGGAGATTTCTCTACATGTCCTTAAATCAGGGACAGGGTGCGAATTCCATTCGGTGACTCTTTGACGTGTACGCTTGAATGTAATTGATCCGAGGGTGAGCCTCACAGAGAACTACACTGCAATGAAATCCTAAGGAGGACCATGTCTCTACAAAAGATATTGATAACCCCACACAATCCAATCACGTTGCCAGTTATGGGCTCTGTTCCTGGACCATTTTTAGGATATATCCTTTTTGTTTGTCACACCCAGAAGCTTTGTGTCAAGCAGTGTCAGTTACTGAAGCATATGGAAGATGGGACTTCATTAAAACCTTTGTGACCTGTGTGCTTTGCTTAAAAAATGGTCCTGCGTCAGAAATGTCCTAAATTCACTTCATGAATCACATAATTAGGCATATGAGTTCACTTCAGTTCAGCACAGACAATCATCCATCAGTACTCAGCCCACTCCCGAATCAGATTAATCGTCCTTGTGACAGTGGCACAGATGTTTGAATCTTACATGTATATACCGGCTGTGTTTTTTTTTCTGCATGGTAATACTGTATAAAGACTTAAGGTGAGCAAGCACCAGATGGTGGCTTCTTACATTTAAATGTGGCTTTGAAGAACACATGTGCACATAGAAGGGCCCCATCATTTACATAAACACCATTGTGAGGGCGTGACACTATCACTCACTCAACAACAGTCACCCACCAATGAGCTTCAGCAGTTTGGGCAGTCTCGCAACAATGCACATCACTACTGCTATAATGGTGAGAATAATCAGATTTGGGTGGGCTGTTAGGAGGCAGGCCTATATGCAACCGCCGTCTGACATGTTTTATTCAGAGACTTTTTAACATTGAGTCTTGGCAACATAATGCACCTGGAGAGCTTTTAACTTTCGGTTGATTCAATATGGGAAACACCAAGCTCTAGAATCGCTGTGGTCAGGAATGTTAAAATGTTTCTAATTTACTAAATAATTGAAACTAAAATAACACAATTCAAAGACACAAGGTGTTCTTTTGGAGTTACCAAGAAATGTAATTATACTACACTGTGTAACTGTGTTACTGAATTAGCGTTTTTATTAAAGTACATAAAATATATGTTTAGTGTGACTGTTTTTTTTAATATATATATATATAGGTCATGCTCGAAAGGCGAAGAAAATAGTTTCTGGAGGGAGAAGTTTTTTGTAAGACAAAAAAGTTGTATTGATCTTGATTCATCACTATGCTTGTTGCAGTACGGTACGGTGGTATTCATGAGAGATGCCTCCTTCTCCGTTCGTGTCAGCCAGTTTTGTTTTACAGATTTCTCACGGTCGCTTGAGATCTGAATCCATATTCCTGTATGCTTTGTTTATGGCATAGACTCCTCTGTGAGCTTTGAAAGCGCCTCTTTCCCTCAGGTTGCTAACATTGATACACAGCGCCTGTCCGGTGTAATTGCAGAAGGGTTTCTCTTCAACCCAGTATCCACATGCACTGTTCCATCTAGCTCACTTTCATTGAATAAACGTCTCTTATAACAGCGCAACGTGGCGAACGAGCGGGAAGAGATGGGACTGTTTGTAAACCGTGCGCTGAATATTTCATGTGATCGACAACACGCGCATTGTTCCATCTTGTGCATCCTTGTGTGTGGGTGCGTGGGCGTGTGAGGTCTGACTGAAACCTTTAAACTGTGCAAGGCTGCGATGATGGAAAAGAGGTGTCCCTGAAGCCGCTCTATTCTGGGTTAACCAGGTCAGGTTCAGCTAACCCACATGTATAATTTACGACGTTTCATTCTGGCCTGGTCTTGTCTCTGCTGCTCGAACTCCCAGAGGTCGCGATGCTCTGCTTGTGTAATCTCAACGTCCCAAAAAATTAGTAGATATCAGGGAGAGTAAACTCAGGGTAATTCTGAATGCATTTTTATTCCTTCTTAATGCTGGAGTTTAAAAAGTGAAAAAAAAATGTGCTTAAGCACGCTGCAATCTCTATACTCTATTGTATATTGTCAGAGCTAAGTTTTAGTTTTGAAATACCTCCTGAATGTGCTTGATTCACTGCATGTAGACTTAGTACATACTTGAGGACACTGAATTCAGAACTAATTACTTACTAAATACATAAGCATTGCAAATATTTAAAGATGGCAATTTGCCGGAAAAATATTGAACGTCAATAACCGTACCAGACAGCTGCAGCAGAAACACTGTTGACAGCTCAGATGACAAGGACACAGAGCCTTTGCCTTACCCCAACTTCGCCCCAACCGTCGCCATGGACAACGGGCTTCAGGGCCTGTGACATCACCGCCTAAACGACTCACTGACAATAAAAGGGAGAAGTTTTAAAACGAAGTTGTGAGGACAGAGATGGGGGGCGGGGGGAGAGGGAATTAAAGTGCTCTGTCTCATCTAATTTCCTTTTCATGTGAGAGAGCGTTCGTGCACGTCTGTGTTTGGGCTGCAGGTTTGAGGAGCGGATGATTAAAGCTGGTCTGATTGAAGAGCTGCTTCCCCCTCCCTTATCTGTGGCGGTACAGGCGCATGGGACGCCCGTGGAGAGGGCCTGCGAGGCTCAGCTTGCTCGCCGGGCTCTGTCTGACCCTACGGGGGGGGGGGTGGTTGGGGGGGGGGGGGGCGATGGAACAGATAAAGCACCATCACAAACCCGAGCGCTTTGCCGAGGGCGAACCACAGACGCCTGCGCCGGCCGTCGCCGGTTCTGAAGGTTAACCGTTGAAGAATAGTGGTGATTATTTAGTGCTCATTATATTGGTAGACTGATTAGTTTGGTAGAATTAGTATGCACAGTGTATAATGTGACTGTGTAGTTTTTAGGCCGCTCACGGAGTTGTGACCTGTGGCCTACTTTCCAAGAGATGCTGCTATGTTGAACTAATCATGCACACAAGGCACACTGAAAGTGTGTACGTGGCACAAGGCCGTCCCAACGGTGAGGCCTATGATTTCGAGCACTCATATAGCTGTAGAAATCACTCATGTAGCTGTAGTTCAGTATTAGGTTAGTCATGACATGTTTAACCATTTGGGATGATCAGCACAACCAAGGTACCTCAGTTCCTAGAAGCTTCTTTTATAATAAAGGTTTTGTTCTTAGGTGATATAGGGGTTCTCTACCCGGCTGAACTTTCTCCCACTCTGCCTCCCTTGTCAGTGTCTGTGACAAAGAGGAGTTGGGTCAGAGTGTACTCCTTATCAATCTAGAGATACCTTCAGAAGCAATGTTTTTCCAATTAGGCGCCAGACTCTAGGCGATGCAAGGACAGTTATAATTAACCACTCTGGACAGCTCAGGGATGGTATAAGATGTTCTTTGTTCTTTGTTTAGTACAGAAGCAACGCAACAACAACGTGGCACGGACCAGAGTCGTGTACATATATCTAGGTGTGGGTGCGAGAATTACCTAGCCGCACTAGAGACAGACTGAGCGTGAGGACGAGTGTGCAAGGCTTAAGACTCTAAGTGAGACTTAGTGCGTGTAGTACCTGAAGCCGACCTTCATGTATGAAGTCTTGCTGTATTGAAGACCATCAATAAAACCTGTTTCTACCTCATCTTCGACCACGCTCCAGACTGAAGTTCTTTGTGTAACAGTTTATTAGTTAGCTTGCGAGAACATCAATTCACCAAGAGCCAACAACTTGGTGCCGTAACTCGGATCCACGAGGAAAAGGAGAGATCCTGCCAGAAAGTGAAGAGAAGACACTTGCGCGCTTTCAACATCTGTTGATCTTCTCTAACAATTGGTGAGCCCCTTTCCTTACCTTGCTGGGTTCCAGAAAGAACCGAGACATTTACAGAGTACATGTAACACTATAAGTAAAGGCTAACAGTTAGACAAAGAACTGTGAAGATACGTGCCTACAATGAGAGAGCTGTAATCATTGTATGTTTGATGTGTACACGAGGGTGAAAGAAAATTTGCAAACTGCAAAGTGTGTGGTGCACCTTGACTGCAGAGAAAAAGAGTCTGTAGTGACCGGTTAAATGCATAGCTCCTTTGGGAGAGCGCTATAGCGGATATCCTACGAGTAAGGGTACACTGGTGGAAAATTGGCATTTGTATGTGTACGCTTGAATTCGTGGATGCACGTGCCTTGTCACGGAAGATCGCGATATTCCTACAGTTTGAAATAGATCTGTAGAAGCCCGTCAGGGAACGGAAGAGCTGTCTAGACGTTGATGTGTTTTATTTGTTTTATGTGTTTTTGTACTGTCGACAGTGAGCGAGTGAGTGTGTGTGTATATATCTTGTGGTTTACGGTGTTTGGATAAAGAGCTCTATTCAAACAACCGACGGAGTGAAACTCTCCGGGAGGAGGAGAGTAGTGTGTAAAAGACATCTGAGTTTTCCTAGTGAGAGAACTAGCACTGGTGTGACAACAGCCTGAGATTAATGATAATGGCGGGTGCTCAGGGAAACTCTGAACCTGGTGCTGACAAAACGGAGCAGATTCCTACTACTGAGAAGGGTGGGAGAGCTGCGCCCGATGTTGATTTTGAGACAATGGTGGCAATGAGTACGGCGTATTTGCGGTCCACTTTTAAATTGGAACAAGTTGAAAAAGAGATTGAGCAAAAGTATGGGATTGAGCTTGAATCTGGTGGTGTGTGGCCAATTGATGATGTTAAGAAAGCTTGGGGAAAGTCGCAACGTGTGCCTGAAAAAGAAAGAGTGCCATTAACTTTGGTGGTGTTGGGTCAATTGCGGAAAAGATACGAAAAGCAAGTAATTTCGGAGTCTGAGAGGCAATTGAGTCACGAGAAAGAAAATGTCAGGGCGTTGGCTGAGGAGATAAGAGAAAAGAATGTGAAATGCAAGAGGCTAGAAGAGGAGCTGTCGGAGCTCAGAGGCAGACTGAGAGAAAATGGGAAGGAGCAGGAGCCCTACTGCAGGGGCGGAGCTACAGTTGAAAGGGGAGCTCACGCCTGCCCCACTGCTCCTCCCTACAGTGTCTACCCGTATGCGGAAATGGAGGGAGCAGTTCAGTTTGAAAGACGATATGCATTCAGAGCAATGGCAATGGGCGCCTCTAGTGATGATGACGAGGAAAGCACGGTTGTTGCAGATGATTCTGAGCCCAACAGTGAAAGGCGCTTAAGGCCCCTAGTGGTGAAAAGGCACGGGGATCAGATGATCTACGCTCACAAAGCATGCAAGCCAGAAGAAATTGATAAGTGGTCCAAAGGCCTGCAGCATCCACGCAAGGCAGGGATGGAGACTTGGACAACAATTGAGCGTTTGCGTCACATCTATCGCCTGCATCCCAGTGATGGCCTTCAGTTACTGTGTACAGTGCTTAACACTGCTGAAATCGCTAGAGTGACTCATGAAGTTGAAACAGCATTGGGAGATGATAGACAGAATTTGGGTAATGCCTGGGAAGCAATTCGTCTGTGGATCCAACGAGCTACAAGAGCAACAACAGATTGGGGAAAAATTGCTGCCTGCATCCAGAAAGCCGGAGAAGCAATTGATGACTACTCAGACCGGTTTTCCAAGCTGTTCCTGAGACATTCTGGAATAGAAGGCCTCAATGAACGGAACATCGGAGGGAATGCGAATGGCCCACTGAAGGCAACATTCATGCAAGGCCTGTTACCTGAAGTGCGGAAGGCGGTCAAGTTGAGCACGCCTGGATGGGAAGATAACCGCACAACATTTGAAGACCTGGTGACAGCAGCAAGAAGAGTGGAAACAGATCTTGAATGCAAGATCCGCAATGTGGCTGCACAGAATGCCAGTAGGGAAGAAAAATGGGGATGGATTGAGCACGGAGCGAAACTCCATGATGACTGCCTGTGGCGACATGGCACGAAGATAGTGGCTCCATCCAGTCTCTTACCATATCTGGCGACTCAGATTCACTCCCTAGGACATGTGGGAGTAGATAAGATGAGATATCGATTTTCACAAACATGGTGGAATTCAAACTTTGCAAGTGTTGCGAGACAAACGGTGCTAGGGTGTGTCACCTGTCAGAAGAACAACGACGACAGGAGAATCAAAGTGCCTGCCAAAAGGACATTGGCACCACCGGGACCGTTTCGACATCTACAGGTGGATTACATTTCACTACCACCTTGCAAGGGCTATCGAGATGTACTGGTGATTGTGGATAAATTTTCCAGGTGGGTGGAAGCGTACCCCACTAGGAGAGGCACTGCAACACACACGGCGAAAACATTGGTGAAAGACATAATCCCTCGATGGGGATTGCCGGATCAGATCGATTCAGACCAAGGAACGCACTTTACAGGAGCTGTTTGTGCGGAGGTTTGTCGAATGCTGGAGATCCAGTGGTCTCTTCATTGTCCGCATCATCCACAATCCTCTGGACAAGTGGAGCGAATGAACAGGACGCTGAAAGAGAGGCTGGCGAAAAAACATCAGGATGGAATTTCATGGCTCGAGGCCCTACCTGCGGTTCTGTGTAGCATGAGAGCGACACACAACAAGGAAACGGGACTGAGCCCCTTTGAGATCATCACTGGAAGGCCTATGTCTTTACCAGGAACAAGTGACATGCGCAAGGCTGACATACACTTGACATCAGATGCCTTGATTTCTTATTGCACTGAATTGACTGAAGCAGTTCGAACAGCTGCCCAGCAGGTGGTGGAGGCGTGGAAACAGCCACCTGACGGGGGACATTCTTTAGTACCTGGTCAATGGGTCATGGTTCACAAGCCCCAAAGGTTACCATTGGAAGCGAAATGGGAGGGACCCTATCAGGTGTTATTGGTGACAGACGCTGCAGTCAAGGTGCAGGGGAAGCAGAAATGGATTCATGCAAGTCATTGTAAATTAGCTGAGCCCCCAAAAGAATAGGGAGAGTACAACAGCAGCGCTATGGGAAGAGTCGGAGGGTAGAACTGGAGGCAGTATGTTCCAGGGGTTACCTAAAGACGAAGAAAACATGAAATGACATGTTTCATGCTGTTTCATGTTAATACTTCTCATTGTGTTACGACCCTGCTGGAGGGCCAGACGGGGGAAAGTAGTGGAATTACTGGAATTGACAGTTAGTTAGGACGCTTAAAATGTCATTACGGCTATGATGTGTTGGTCGTTTTCCTGTGTGTTTGTGTGTTTGTGTATCTTTCAGGGTTCTGAGTCCTGGGCAGTCAGAGGTTACAGGAGCTGGCCTGGATCAACCTGTGGATCGAGTGACCCTCCTCCTGAGCTGCGACATCGCCTCGTTTGTCATCGAGAGTGCCTGAGGGACGACGACAGAATCTTTGGGAACATCGTTCAAGATCATCTATGAACTGATATATTGACATTCTGTGTGATAACATCTATGATGAATATGTGGTTGTTGTGGTGTTTGTGTTGTTTTTGAAAGTTCAAGCACATTATGACAGTCATCATGATACGCACAGGGATAACACATTTCTAGCCATGGCACACAGCTATGCTAGGGCAAAGGGACAAGATTCATGTTGGGTGTGTGGGTTATTGCCAACATCTTCTAACACATATCCATACGTATCAGTTCCATTCACATTAGCCGACTATGCTACAGCATATAATGACACACAAAGCCCCTTCTTTGAGGGAAACGTGACCTTCTATACACGACCAATTCCATCAAGCCCCCCAGAGCGAGTGAAATTGAGTTATGCGCCTGAGGGTATGTTATGTTGGGAAAACAATGGTACGGGTATGTTTTTGGGACGAAGTTCATGTAACTATAGTCTTTCTACTTTAAGACCATGGGAAGCGATGCATTGGCATGGACATTTTGCTGTAATATCCTTGTTCGTTTTAATGCCAAATTTAGGAGCTGAAGACAAAGCCGCTCCAAATGGGACAATGTATGTTTGTGGGAAGCATGCTTATTCATATTTGCCTGCTGAATGGTCAGGATCGTGCTATACGGCATATGTAGTACCAGCTATGCGTATGGTTAACATCAAGCATAGAGGTAAGAGGGACGTGTTCCACAGCACAGAAACTGTTGCTACCCCAACTCAACGTTTCTTTGCTTCATTAGTTCCAACTTATGGTATTACTGTCGCATTAGATGAGATTAGGCAGATGGCTTTTGCCTTAGACAAAATTGCTAATGATACAGCAGGAGCATTGACACTGATAAATCAGGAGCTACATTCAGTGCGTCAAATGACGTTGCAAAACCGCATAGCCTTAGACATTATTCTGGCAGATAAAGGCGGAACATGTGCAGTTTTGAAACAAGAATGTTGCACGTATGTACCAGATGCGTTTGTTAATGTCACCACATATGTACAAGACATTTACGAGCAAGTGGCCCACTTAAAAGCATCTCAGAAGTGGAGCTGGGAGACATGGTTAGGATCTTGGGCGGGAGAATTGTTACCCCAGATCATTCAGATTGTGACACCTTTTATTGTTTTGATTTTGGGCATATGTTTGTTTTTTAAGGGTGTAACCTGCTTGGTCAGCAGAGCTATGACACCTGCACGTGTGGCCCAGATGACAACGACGTTGAACTTGACTGAGACTTCGTTTTTCTATTAGCTTTCCTTTCCTTTTATTAATGCTAGAAACGCAAGATGCCTATGCTCTTGAGAGTATAAGATTCGCTTCGCTTATATATATAATCACTTTATCTATCACATATAATCACTTTCCTTTTTTGTGATCATTGATGAGTTTGGGAATGATCAGACGGGGGACTGAAGAATAGTGGTGATTATTTAGTGCTCATTATATTGGTAGACTGATTAGTTTGGTAGAATTAGTATGCACAGTGTATAATGTGACTGTGTAGTTTTTAGGCCGCTCACGGAGTTGTGACCTGTGGCCTACTTTCCAAGAGATGCTGCTATGTTGAACTAATCATGCACACAAGGCACACTGAAAGTGTGTACGTGGCACAAGGCCGTCCCAACGGTGAGGCCTATGATTTCGAGCACTCATATAGCTGTAGAAATCACTCATGTAGCTGTAGTTCAGTATTAGGTTAGTCATGACATGTTTAACCATTTGGGATGATCAGCACAACCAAGGTACCTCAGTTCCTAGAAGCTTCTTTTATAATAAAGGTTTTGTTCTTAGGTGATATAGGGGTTCTCTACCCGGCTGAACT
Organism: Megalops cyprinoides; assembly: GCF_013368585.1. Classification (NCBI taxonomy): domain Eukaryota; kingdom Metazoa; phylum Chordata; class Actinopteri; order Elopiformes; family Megalopidae; genus Megalops; species Megalops cyprinoides. The sequence continues at coordinate 40,719,424 of NC_050586.1, forward strand.
TTCTCCCACTCTGCCTCCCTTGTCAGTGTCTGTGACAAAGAGGAGTTGGGTCAGAGTGTACTCCTTATCAATCTAGAGATACCTTCAGAAGCAATGTTTTTCCAATTAGGCGCCAGACTCTAGGCGATGCAAGGACAGTTATAATTAACCACTCTGGACAGCTCAGGGATGGTATAAGATGTTCTTTGTTCTTTGTTTAGTACAGAAGCAACGCAACAACAACGTGGCACGGACCAGAGTCGTGTACATATATCTAGGTGTGGGTGCGAGAATTACCTAGCCGCACTAGAGACAGACTGAGCGTGAGGACGAGTGTGCAAGGCTTAAGACTCTAAGTGAGACTTAGTGCGTGTAGTACCTGAAGCCGACCTTCATGTATGAAGTCTTGCTGTATTGAAGACCATCAATAAAACCTGTTTCTACCTCATCTTCGACCACGCTCCAGACTGAAGTTCTTTGTGTAACAGTTTATTAGTTAGCTTGCGAGAACATCAATTCACCAAGAGCCAACACCGTGTTCAGGGGGGGATGTTACTTAACACTGTGGTTGTTACTGTGGCATGAGGGAGGAGTGGCGGGTCTGTGAGGCCTGGGACAAATGTCATGGCTGGTGCTGAGCTGCTGTCAGTTGGGAAGGGGGTTCTAATGGCCTTGAGATGGTAGACCCATCAAACAAGATAGGAGAGGTCTGTGCTCTCAGCACTCTGAGAAATATATGCGAGGCAAATGAGGGTCTGGCTGTCTGTGCAATGTTGGCAGAACATGCAGAAATATAGTAAAAATGTTCATAGAAGCACTACACAGAATTTTCTTCTCTTGAGCAGGTAGTTAGCAAGGTCACTAGAAAATAGATCATATTAGTTCTGCAATGTTCTCATTTTCATGTTGTCACACCATTGAGGGAAATCATTATCACAGTGTAATTACTGTCCTTGGCAATGGGGTGTGGGGGTGGGGGATGTGTACATACCCTACCCTATGTACCCAAGGATGTAATTGGTAATATCTTTGCTTTGCTATTTTGGTGGTGAACATGCTATTTTCTTCTCTGTAAGCTGGCAGGTGAACTTTTAATGTTTACAGTTACAGCCAACAAAACATTTTACTTACATTAGCAGTGTTTTTCACAATTGAATTTTACAATAATCACAATTTGTTATTGTACTTCGCTGGGAGACATGAAGCTAGCAAACTGTCAATATATGAAGTGTATCTTTAGTATATCAAGTGTATCTTTAATTAATTGTTTATTTATTTAGCTGTTTTGGAAACCACATACAGATAATGAACAGCTGACCTGTATACCTAATACATAGGGACAGATATCAGCACAGTAGTGTGAACTAATTCTCATAGGCAAGATACTGTCAGTTACTACTCAGTTTTTTGAGTCAGGTCACGAGGCATTGGAAAGACACACACTTAATGTAATAAGTCATGGAACCATATACACTTGCAAATAAAATACTTGCAAGAGGCTCATTACAGCTCATTGGGAGGAAAGCGTGAACATTAAAGTTCAACTGGGGAAACAGATGGGGAAAATAAACAAATTTGGATAAACCGAAGCCACTTCAAAAAGGAGACTGTGACACTGCAGCGGTGAGGGACAGCCTCCTGAATGTGCCGCCTTTTCTTCCCGCTGGGCTGCAGGAGCTGGAGGTGCTGCAGCACCACGGACAGCGGCCGCCTCACCTGGGCTGCAGCACCTCAGAGAGCCCCAAACCCGCAAGCTTCAAGAGCAGGCTGCACACCCACAATCAACGAGCTGCTCAGCTCATCATAACTGAATGGGCAAATATGTTAATGGTGCTGATTGGTTCATGGTTTTGTCGCCCAGTAGTAAATTTCCCTCATTGCTTATTAATGGTGCAAGGCGTACCATGGCTGTACTGCAAGGGCTCTGTATGTTTGTTTTTTTTTTGGTGTTTTTTTGCAAAAACATCAAGGATGTCTGAGTGCTGTCTCATACATCAAGCATGCCACACATACTAAACTGAAATTAGATATCACTTAGGCTGAGAATCATGACTCTTAGTGATACCATAGGTGAGTTATTAGTCGATATTGTTTTTTTAGGGTAAGTGCATTATGCTATAAAAGTTAATGTCCTGCTGTACAGGTATTGTTTAGAGATTATTTTTGTCATGTCCCATATTGCTGACTAATCAAGACTTACTGTCTTTTTCATAAAAGTCCATTCCTCACCACTTACCCACTTTTGGTCCTCTCTTGCCTAAACTACTGCAGTGTCCTCTTGTTGGTTTTTCTACATATGCCATCAGACGTTTGCAGCTCATATGGAACGCTGACGCTTGGCCAGTCCACACCCTCCCCTGATTCTCCTATGTCTCATAACCTTTAACCCTCCTCCACTGACTACAGCTCACAGCTCACATCTGTCTCAAAATGCTGGTGTTAGGGTATTGGGCGGTGAGGGATGTGGCTCCCATTTAACTGTAGTTGATCATTAGATCTCACATGTCTGCCAGATCAGACTCGTAGTTGCAAGTCCTGGTCACATCCACTGTCTGTTCTGGCATCATTGTGGTGGAATAAGCTTCCCACAGAAGTCAGGACAGCTGAATCTTCGGCCATCTTCCATCACAGATAGAAGTCCTAGCTCTTTACAGTCCATCTTGGCTAACCAAACTAAGTTATGCATAACACACCTTCCCTCATTGTTTCAATGTTTTTGTAGGTTATATTGTGATGACATACTGCGTTTATGTGACACACTTACAAATTGGCTGAATCATGTATGCACTAGTTATTACAGCACTGTGTAAGGGTTGACGCGTGATTGGACCTGGTCAGGCATTTCGTGTATGTATCGTCTTTCATGAAAGTTTATTGAATACAGTTTGTCCTCTTTCTTTGTAAGTCACTCTAATAAGAATAAGGAAAAACAGCATCTGCTAAATGACAAAATGTAAATGTAAAATGTAAATGCAGTCAAAGCCAAAATTATATGAAATGTTATGACTGGAGTGACACTTGAGGCAGAACTGCACAAGACCAGCAGAGTGGCTAACATTTGAAGATTGCTATGCTCATAACTATAATGAACATTTTATTTAAAAGGACAAACTTGGTTTAACTGCCAGTGTGATGTATTTTAGGTAGCCTGCCAAATGCATTGAACTTAAGCTCAGAGTTGGACAAAACAAAGCAAACTGATCAGAGCGAAATGCAGAAGTTCAACCAAGATGACACATTATTCCATTTCCACTGTTGATAATGACACCAATCATCATTAAGGAACAAAATGCAGTTAAAAATGGTGTTATATTTCTGTGGCCTTTCTCAAGGTTTTAGCATGATATTCATATGCACTGGGACCATGCCTCATACTGTCATACTCAGGCCTGATAATCACATGCTTTGAACTTCTATGTTTCATTTATCTATTGACTACAGGGTGGCAATGCGTAGAATCCAAACCCTTGAGTGAATTTCAGTTGATTAAAACAGACAGTGAAAGCTGCAGACTCATCAATCCACTTCAATCATCAGCCTCCCCTCCAACTCCTGAAACTGCAGTGCTGAATGCTGAAGCAACACCTTTTTGCCCTTTTGATAAAGACAGCAATAAAAGCATACAGAAACATATGGATCATATGGGGCTTGACATATTTTTCTTTTTGACAGTCTTGGACTTTGATCCATGTGCAGTTACTAGCCAAGTGATGTAACTTATTTTAATAACTACCAGCAATAGGCTGTGCAGCTGCAGCATAGCGGCACACCCCAGCAGTGCTTCCACCTCACTGACATCACTCTGTATCACTGAAACTCAGCAGTACCTTATTCATGGCACAGCTGGATAACTAACAGATTGTCCGGTTCACCTTGCCTACTCATACCACTCGTTTACAATATAATCGTCAGTTGACCTCCACAAAGATTTTGCTGTTTAGTTTTGAGTGGCTGTAGGATGGGACCATGTCTCAAACTATTGCATAAACCTCATTTTCATTTTCCAATAACTGTCAAAACATGCATCAGGGCTTCAACTACTGTCTTATGGGGGATAGATTTTTCTTATAAATGGCACTGGTGCCCTAGCTTTGCATTTCAAGACATTCTTTCAGAGAGATTTCAGAAATTCATGTTCTCCATTTTTTCCCCTTAAAAAAACTGCACCAGATGGGTTTTTTGCTATAGAAAGCATGTTTAAATTTAATTTAGCAAGCTTGTATTTTTTTCTTTTAGCAGGCATACTGATAAGCAAGATATCAATCCCATGCCAGCACTCAGTATCTGAATGTGACGTGTTAAACCATGTGGCTGTGCGGAGGGGGGGGGCAGGTTCGGATATAGATTTTACAGACCGTGTGGAAGGGAGCGTAAGCAGGAAATGCCCTTTCTGTGTCGTAATTGGTCCCTGCCATCCTACCCCAGACATCCGTGCAGGCTGGCCTGTATAAATGCACTAAGCTGAAATCAAGGTGATATTTAGGTAGGTGGTTATCCAGATTAATTAGATCTGAGACGCCTTTTACTTCGGCACTGAACTGTGCAGTCCTGGCGCGCTCTGACATTTGGAATCTCATCTTCAAGGACAACTTGGGGCTGACACAAACATTGCTGGTGCCCTGGTGCTAGCAAGCCGGCAAAGTTCAGGGACAGTTTAAAATGGCTACGTGAAGGACAAAACATGTCCAGCTCGTTTTTTGAAAGGTGGTTTTAGGTTTCCAAAAATGACACATAACTAGTAACACACATAATGACAGGCTTGCAGTTAAAGTAATAGGGGCAGAAAAGTGTAGCTGGACATAGAGTGCAATGTTCCTGTCTAATGCATACCTGTCATATTTGAGGGTGAAGGGAGAGGGCCAGGGGCAGGGTACAAGGAGAGAGGACAGTAGAACAGTTCTGAAATATTCACCTGGATCAGAATGAGCCTTACAGAAGACCTAATGCACATTAAAAGCTAAACTTTTGAAGGCTCCTTAAAAAAAACAAAAATTCACCACGGCTGTGAAGCAAAATGTTTTCAAAACAGTAGTTTATTTCCATAAACAACATCCACTTATGAATATTTTTCTCCCCAAGGAGAAGGGGCAGTCGCTGGTTGGAGGATGGCTGGTATACAGCATATGGAAATTCAATATTGAAAACGTTGTTTGTGTGCTGATATTTTTTCATGGACGTACAGGGAAAAAAGGGCACCTTCAACGTTTTCTGCCACCTGGAGAGTGAAGTGTAAGTCAAGGTGAAAAGAGATTAGGGCTCCCGGAACTTCCTGCATCGCGACACACTGAGTCGCCAAATGGCGGGTTCACCTTCCTGAAGCGGACACATACCTTCGACGTGGGCCCGCTCCGTGATCTCTGCAGCGTGTGACCAAACGCAGATTTTTACCGATGGGGCATGGGGCATGTGGTTCATCGGTACCAGTTACGCACTCGCCGTCCCTCTGTTGCAGTGCGGCTCTGTGTCGACAGATCCTCTTGCCGTCTAATCCCCCCAGCCTGTGAAGGGATGGGCTGCTACCAAGCGCCAGCGTTGCCTCCTCGCCAAACCAAATGGTGTCATTACCATCCAGGATCTGAAACTGGGTCAGATGCGTTCGATTTGCCCGCATGCTGCCCGCGTGTTAGTACCCCTACCGGAGCAGTGGGGAACTGTGGTCGAACCCCCCCAACCATTAGTTCCCCCTTTTCGATTTTATTGCGTTTGTCCCTGCTCACTGAATTTTAATTCTGCTGCAGGCAGACTAATTCAATTACCTACAGCTGCATTTGTTTCCTGGTGGAGCAGAAGCGTAGTACAGGCTACTCTCTTCACAAATGTTAGCAGAGCCAGTGGTGTAATGTGAGCCTAAAGTGATATGTACTATTTTAATTCTTAGCAGTGGGTTGGGGTGTTATTAAATACTTGAAAATACTCAGTTGAAGAATTTGCAAGTACTTGGAAATTCTGAATAAAACATATAGGCATATATCCAAAAAGGTTTTTCTTGATGCTAAACCTGATTACCATTGTTTTTCTGAATCACTGCAACGTTTGTCATTGAAGATAGTAGGACCAACCGAAACAGCCCCATCCCTGATTTGCATGTAATTAAAATTATGCACAAATTGACATCACCATGGTACTACAACTGCATTAAAACTGAACACCCGCTCATGCTTGAGCAGTTTGAGAGTAGTATTACTTGGGTCATCACATGATATGACATGATAGCACATGATATGATGATGATTTGATTGATCATTAAAAATATTGCATGAAAACAATGTGCATGACAAAGTAAATTATGAAGATATCCCTCTACCATCTCCTGATAATGGCTAGCATTGCCACTGTAGAAGAGCTCAGAGCCTTTATAGGTCTTCATGTTAGCGGGTGACCCCTCTGCTCTGGTGAGAAAGAGCCTGTGAACTTTTGGTCATTGTTACCAGTGTCACAACATTTATAGTCGACTATGTCATTTGCATCCTCTAATTCAATGGATGCATTGCTGAGATCAGCACTGTTCCGATCAAATTTTACTGCTTTCCAGCTGGGGATGTATTTTTATAAAACACTAGCTAATACGGTGACAGCAAATAATGATTTAGGCATCAGGTGTTTTTGTGTACATACCTCATTATGTTGCAGAAAAGGTCAAGCGTGGTATGTGCATGTGCCTCAAATGTGTGTGTGCATACCAAAGAGTGTGGTGCATACAAAATTACAAAGCATTGTTGTAATGTATGTGTCTGTGGTAATATGGGCAGTGTACAGTGAATTTATCATTGCCTTCTTAATTTCTCACCATTGAATTACAGGTATCACTGAGGTTGTGTCTCAGCTTATAAGCTTTGTGCTCCTAGGCATTTAAAGAGTCTTGGCTAATCATCTTTGTTCCTTTTAAATGTCCTTAGCTGAGGGCTTTGGGGCTTGACCCTTGAACACACTCCTCAATCCACACAAACCTGTCCAGAGACTCTCCCAGCAGCACCGGTCAGCCTAGCGCTCACTGTCCAAACACTTTGCCCATAAATCCTCTTCTGAGGGATGTTATTAAGAAGCATAAACAGGTAAAAAGCCTTTTCGCCCACGAACACCTGGTGATTGCTGATTTCAGCGAACACCCACTTGGAATGGCTAAATCAGCAGAAAATGCAAGGTTTATGACCTGCAAAGAGCTGGCTATTGTTCATAAAAATATACTAGTAATCATTATGATAATAGGGATTTTACAGCAGAAGTGTTTCTTTTTTTTAAAACCAAAACAGGAGTGTTGGGAACGAAACCAGGAGGACGGGTTGTAACCAGGCGACCGCAGCCGGCAGAGCAGGGGCCCTGCTGCCGCAAGCAGGGGCAGCCGAGCAGAACTGTCCTCCTGGCAGCGGGCCTCCCCATCAGCGGTCCCTCAGCAGACGCCCGCGAGCGCCTGCACTGATGCGCTGTGACACCGACAGCCGGCCCGCCCGATCTGCGCAGGTGACGGGGGGGAGCGGGGGAGTGGGTGGAGATACACCCGGGTCCCACACGTAATGGGGCGGGGAGGGGGCGAGGGGGACGGGCGAGGGTGCTGCCGGGAGCGTGCAATCACCCGCGTGCCCCTACTGGGACACCAGCTGGAGCGGCAGCGTGGTCAGCTTGCGCTCGGCTTAGCGGAAGGAGGGTCCCGGCCGCCGCGCTAAGACGGCCATGATCCCCCGGAAGGCCGCCGGCTGAGTCGCGATTTGGTGGGAGGGGAGAGAGCTATCTGGTGAGCGCTAAATTAGCCTCCGCACCAGCCAGCACTTTATCTGCTTTAGGCCGTAAAGCTGGTTAGTGGATTTCTCTGCGGTCTGGCGGAGCGGGGAGGGTTTGCCAGTTTCAGTCTGAGGTACTCCGGGACCGTCAGGCAGACGGCTTGGTCTGGGCCCAAAAATTCTGTAAAGGAATGGAGGAGGAGGAGAAACAGAGGGAAGGATGTAGGACAAATGGAGCAGAGAGAAGGAAGGGAGAAATAATATTAGGTGAACTCAGTAAAAAAAAAGCTGCAGTCAAAGTCTCTGATGAATATCAGTTTTGATCTGAATAAGAGGCCCATCCTTTGTGGCATGCATTCAATATGCACTTTGTGGTTTTTTCTGTTCCCCAGCTTGGACGCTGTTCCTGCTACCACTTTAACTCCCTCTAACTCCCCAAAACATCATAAACATCATACTCTGGAAAAGGGCAAGCGTCACGCTCATATGTGATTCGCATCTGCAGCCGCTGGCTTCGGCCTGGGCCTCTAAATGTCAGAGATTCCTGAGTCACCTTGAAATACCCTTTCCTGTGAAGACAAAGCAGAACATCGCCTTCTTTCACGGCTTTTAAGCCCAGTTACAGCTCCTGCACATAGGAGGGAAAAAAAACATACCGTGAAAGAGAAATCACCATGGTGACACAACAGAGGAGGAAAATATTTCTCCCTGCAGTCTGGTCGTGGCTTGTACAGTGCATGACCAGAGCCTGATATGAGCCCCTTGTATCAATGCCATTTCATCCCTTTTTTAATTAAAAGAGGCAGAGGGAAGAGCAGGCTTAGCTTTGCCGGCAACAAAAGAGGGCCTGACGTTTGTTCCTGATTCAATTACTCGGACATGTCGGACACAGTGCAGCGGGGGCTGAGGTACAAAAATCCTAGGAACCCTAGGTGGTGTCACCAGCAGCTGAAGACAGGTGTGTAATGTGATCACATCCCTGCCAGATTTGGACCAGCACCATCGTGAGTATGTGGATGCCCACATAGTTTTGAAGGACCCATGATTCCACTTCCATGATGCCAGCAGTGGAAATGGCAGCTGTGGGTGGGGCCCCTCGACCACCTGTCTGCACAACAGTCACTCAGAGCCCTCTGCAATAACATAATTCGCTCCGTACTGCTGCTCGCATGATACAAAGTGTAAAGCTCTTAAGTGAATCAGGGCAGACAAATCCAATGAGCCACTGAAGATTCCTTGATTTTTACTTAATGAATTTTCCTTAATTCAGAATCTTCAGGTTGATTGAACGTTTCAGAGAACCTGTATAGGTATTTCACAATGTCACATTTGTCACAACTTAGCTTTCAGGGTACCCTCCAGCTGGGAGGAAATGTAACAAAACTGAATGTGCCTGACTGGCAGCAAGCAAAGGGCAGAGCAACTGCCGTTTTACTAGGGTAGGCGGACCAAAAAAAGAAGGTGGATGTAGGTGTGGAGGATAGAATTGCAATGGAATAGCACCAGAGCATCTCGGTACTGACTGGGCAAGTTTAAACAGACTGACGAAAGTATCCACTGGGGGGTAAAAATGCTTTAGATGATGGACAGCAAAGTAATCACCATACACACAGGTGTTTTGTAAACTGAAATCAAATTTTTTCCACAAAAAAGGAAAGATAAACATGGGATGAAGTCAAAAATTCATGCAGTCAGATATTCCTATTGAATAAAAGTAGTGTGTGTTGTAGTGTTTATGAGGATTCCTCAGTAGAGACAACTCCTAACAGAAAGCCCTAACAAAGAGGAACAACAGACCCCTGCAATGTTCCACACCACTGTGGGGCTACAAGAGTGACTACAAGTCATATGACTGTGTGGACGGCCCCTGGAGTGAAAACCTCCGCTGTGCCAGCAGTGCTGCCTTTGTTAGTGCATCAAAGGGAGGACATGTGACCACAGGACACCTACCTCACCAGTCTGACTAATCAGCTTTGATCACCAGGGGATACCAGAGAATGGACCAGTGACAGAGTGAGATGCATGTGGGATAGCATCAACTGTGAATTTACATCTGAAAAGGTAATCCATAGTACCTGAACCTTGCTTTGAAAGGCAAGATTACCTTGCCACTCCTTTTAGACCTGAGCTCGTACCTCTGCCTGCAGCTCTCCTTCAAGTCTTGCCTGATCGCCATGCCCTGGTTAGCCGCACACCCACACTTGTCCAGATTGACCGTCTCCGGATGTTCTGTTAGAGGTCCCTCTGTCTGTTGTTCCCAATGTCTGTGACCCCTAGACCACTGCAGTCCTGAAGGAATTCCCTTGCATGTGCTGAGAGGAATTTCCACCATGCAAACGGCGCTCAGGAACTTTGAGTGACTTGCGCACCTTACTTTTGGAATTACCCCATGAGGATCCCTCAGATGAAGCTGACACCCCGCTTCCACTGGGACCACTACGTAACCATACTTAATATCCTTGTGTTGGTATCAAATAGGAATTGTTGTTAATAGGATATGTCTTGTATTGTTACCGTATTGTAAATGTTTTGTCCTTCAGAACCACAAACCATGACCTACTAACCTGAGCAGCATGCATTCATTAAATTGTGAGACGCCTAGTGTATAGCTCCTGTGAATGCCACTCTGCATAGTTACTTACCCCTTGTTTCAGTTATTTCAACCACTGAGTGTTGCTTTGTGTGTCTCGATTTGGAATAATTAATAATTTGGATTTGGAATAATAATGCTTCATCGAAGTGCCGTATTAATAAATTTTCTTATTATTGACCAAAACTGGATCTGTGTGTGATTGTTTTGAACAAATGGGCTCTACTGACTTCAACTTTCAAGCTTAATATGGTAAAAGAACAGAATGTTTATTTGAACCATATTAACATTATGTATATGGATATTTAAATTTACTTATAAAAAAGTGCAGTATGAATATTCAGCACACTGTCACACATTACGTAAGTGTCCTGGAATGGCAAGGCATTGACAGCAGCAAGATGGAAATCACATCATTTGGATAGGTGTTAATTTACAGCATGAAGGAGACAGCACGCATGCTGAAGTTATACCATAATGAACTCTTCTTCAGTTCACCCTCATGAGTCCACTAAAAGAAAGCAATCCAGACTAAGAAAGACAGCACAGCACACTAAAACAAAGACGCCCAATGGGAAAAAAAAACACAGCCACTTTTTTACTTTGTCACTTTCGCCAGCTTGTAATCTCTCTTGTTCTCCTCTTGTCCCCAGTGCTTATAAATAATTGGGCGACAGACTTGAGTGTATGGAACATAACAGAACAGTACTTTATTTGATAAAAACTAGAACGTAGTGTACTCATTCATCCGATTTCTCCAAAGTTCCATCAGTGTTGCCAAACATGATTCTGCGTCGCAGAACCATAAATGGCGGAAAATGGCGGATGGCTGTAGACAGATACCTTCTGTACGTTAAAGTAATTGCGTGCCCATGCAGAGTAGAGTGTAGAGACTGAGAGATTCTCACAGACAGGGTCTTCCTCTGTTTGAGCACACAGAAGAGAGCATTCCATTTTCAGTGTACATCAGCGGTTATTTATCACATCCGTATCCATGACAACTATAGACCTAAAAAATCTGAATTGATATATACATTTTCCCATTTAGGCTGTATATATGCATGTGCATGTGTGCTTGCAGATGCATTTTATACCTTTATTATTGGCTTGGTATATGATTTTACAAAAACAAAAACAGGAAAGGGATCTTGTTAATTTAAATTATTTATTTCACCTTTTGTACATGGAATATTCAACATTTTGCTTTTTGTTTGTCAGAAAAATGGAACTAGTTAAATATGGCATTGAGATTTTTTTCCCTCGTTTTGACATTTAAAAATGGCATACCCCGCATGTCTAAGGCACACAAAAATGGAATTCTTAAGGGCGTGTGTTTATTTACCCATGGGTTGGGGGTTGTTGTTTGGGGGGGTTGGGGAGATGTGTGTGTGTGTGTGTGTGGGGGGGGTCCTCTCCTTCGCGCCTCAGCAGTCTGGATGGTATTGAACATGACACTGCCACACATGGCCCAGGCCAGAGCGCGCTGAGCGGGGCAGCAGTGTCGAGAGAAGAGGCTCCTCTCCGAAAACACGTCCCCGGCCCCGGAGATTAGCTCAGATAATAGCGTAGATAATCTTCTGACAGCACACAGCTGTATTCCCATCTGTCCCCGTCCAACGAAGATGTCACCTGATAGATAAAAGCCTCAATAATTTTCCCATTTGACTTAGCTCGCCCAGTACTCAGCCGCGTGCCGTACGGCAAGCAGGCGTCCGTCGGTGTGGGCGAGCGTGACCGACGCGTTAACAGCTCGAGCCACAAGGCGGCCACCACATTAACACATTTACCGTGATTTTGACAGCATTGTTTTTTCCCCCATCTACTCTGGTTTAGAAAGATTGTCATTAATTGTCTCCTTGATATCATTTTTCTCCCAGTGCTGTACTAACAGCATGTTTCCAGAGTTTTATTCTCACCCTGTCTCTACTTTTTTATTTTTCATTTCATTTTTTCATCTAAAAGGGACAGTATTACTTGTGTCATCATGTTCACTATAAATTCAACTTCTTAGGTCCTGATGCAACATTTCAAACATCATAGAAGTAAATGTCAAAAATAAAGGTAAAACAGGCCTCTTAGTAAAAAAACTGCCCCCTCTGACTGGCCACAGAAGCTGACAAAAGTCTCGATCGACAAAGCCAGTGGCATCCATTCAAATAGCCGCACTAAGGTAAATATTCCGATGCATCCAACATTAAATATAAATTGGACAGAATAACTGCCTGTTTGGGTTATTATTACATTACATTACATTACATTGCTGTCTTTTAGCAGGCATTCCTATCCAGAGCGGCTTACATGTTATCCATTTATACAGCTGCATATTTACTGAGGCAATGCTGGGTTAAGTTAAGCCTGCCCAAGGGTATAAGCTCCTTACCCTATGCTACACTGCCGCCCACCCGACAGGCCATCTCCCGTTGGGTCATACCACCTGTACATTATCACATGGGATCTTCGGTAGTGGCTCAGCCAGAAAATGCGAGCCTTGAATTGCCTTCTGCCTCCTGACCACAATCACCCATTGATCCAGCCTTCCTGTCTCTGCTTCTGCTGAATTGAAGGTTACGCTACTCTTCACAGAATAGGCATTTGACTGCAAAAGTGCAAATGGCTTTCATTAAATAAATAAAAAAAAGATTCACAGATAAATTACAGTTGATGGGCTGTCAGCAACCTATCAACAAAAAGGAACTGGTGCTAAATGAGCTTTTAATAAAGATTCCTTTAATAAAGAGTTTTCTGACAAAGCCCTCACCCAGCCACTGGATCCTAGTGAACCTGTTTTTTTTCCAGCCAGTATAAAAATCTTCAAATCTGTCATGCTCTTGTATTGACACATGTTGGCATCTGTCCTCCATCCCTTCTCTACTAATCCATTCTTCAGACACCTGTTCTATGGTGTTCGCTGGCAACGTGAGGTCAGAAACCTTGGTCCAGATTCAATTTAACACAATGCTCTTTGTCCTTGCCTTTGATTGACAGATCTTGAGAAATATCAGTTTTTTAAAAACTGCATTTTTAAGCAAGTTCAGCAGTTGTTGAAATTGGTGAAACTGGTGAAAAATGCTGTTGGAGAAATGAAAATGTGCAATATCTGGTTAAATCTTTGTGGCAGTGCCATTAGATTGAACCTGTCCCCATGTCTGGGTGGCCTGGCATGCTTCTTCCTTTTGACTCCAGGCCCTGAGGCAGGAGGACACAAACTGCACCGGTTCCACACTATTACCTTTCCAGTTAAATCTATGTCTAACGAACACCCCGGGCACATTATTGTCTGGAAACTCATTTCTACTTTGCAAGGATTTGCCAATAATAAGTCAGACTAATTTTGCTCTCCTCATTCTCTTTCTCCTCCTCCTACACCACCCCCTTCGTGCCTCTCATTCTGTTCTTTCTCCCTCCCTCTTTCAGGACTCAGTTCCCACTCTTCCTTACACTCATCTTCTTCTTCCTGTTTTGTGGGATGTGAGGTCACTAAGCATTGGCTCTTCTCTGAATGCACAAAGATGCAGCTGGAAGCTGTGAGCTGTGGATCTTACTTTGCTCTGTGGGCTACTGCTTTTATTAAGGCTTGGCAATTAAACAGCCCATTTGCTCCGCATGCTCCCTGCAAGCGCCCATGCTGAAACCCCATGGTGCATCCCCTGTTATCTTCTGCTATTTCTCCTTGAATCATGTTTGTTTGCATTCTTTATGAGTATTTATGGCCGGTGCGATGGAGAAATATAAACCCTGGTGCTTATCCGATGTCACACTGAGCTGAAGCAAAGTGCTCTTCGAGAGCCATGAATAATAGGTGAATTATGCATCAGGAACTCAAAGCAGGAAACGGTCACCTCAAAGCGCATTAATCACGGGGGATATCTCTGCAGTCTGTCCACTGGATTCAGTGGCCTCGGTACAACGGAGAAGAAATGACTCTCCCCCCGTATTGATTTTCACTATGTCGGTGCCATCCCAGGCAATGAGGTTTGGATGCAAGATTTTTATTCTTTCTGGCAATGGCTGAGGTCCATCATGAATAACTGGATTACAACTCTTACGATTTCTGCTCTGCATCAGATCTTAATTAAATGTGACATCACTGTTTCAGCAAAAAAAAAAAAAAATCAAAATCAAGATTTTAACATGCTACTAGATCAAGATTTCGACATGCTACTAAACAAAGGCTTACCAGAGGCACCCTAAAATCAGACGTAATTAGAGCATCTGCTCTACAGTGATTTATATCCACAGTACCTTTGCTGATGGGTCTTCTAATTAGTTCTAGGTGGTTCGTCTGCGTGTCTAAACTGGTGCTGTTATTTGGGCATCTACGACTTGAAGTCAAAATTAGAGTATTGTTTACTGCCATGCTACAAAGGCATCTGCCATCCCCTCCCACTCTGTTTCCAAGGCTACGTTGCTTGAGAAAACAGTCCCGTAATAACCCCCCATCTGGTGCGCCATGTCCGTCGCGCCCGCCCGCAACACACCACGCGGCGTCGGCTTCATTTACCCGGAACGTCTCCCCCCGTCCCACCCCCCCCGTCCCCCCACCTCCCCTGCCAGCTCGCACTTCACCGCCAGATCCCGCGAGCATCAGTTAAAGCTCTCCTACGTGCCCGCGCTTCTCTTCCACCATAAATCACCCCCTCTCCCTCTCCCTCTCTCTCCCTCTCGCTCTCTCTCTCTGTCGGCCCCCGAGGATGGTGGGACACAGCGCCTGGCCGATGGCTCCCTCACAGCGGAAGGGAGGCTGGGGAATGGGTCGGCGCCACACTGCTGCCGTGGCGCACTTGCCCGCATAGGTTTGCTCTCTGCACTCGTCATGAGCCAAGCATGTCCTATACTGTCAGCCCCCCTCACTCGGCCGAAGCCTGCTCTGTCCCACAACAACAACAACAGATGCAGCTCCATAGATTCCCTGTGTGTGTGTATGTGTGTGTGTATGTGTGTGGTGGGCATGCACATGAGCGCCTGCCCATATGTGTGTACATTGGTATGTTTGTGTAGAGCACTTGCAATCGTGAATGAATAATGAAGTAGTGAATGATATCAGCTCGGCATAAATCTGTGGCTGTGGCGCGATGGGACGTTGTTTCGGCTTTGGCAGTGCAGCGCTTGAACAGTTTGGTCACTTCTACGTCAGGTTCGAAATCCTAAGGTACACACTCACCACCAGTGAAGGCACTTCATAAAACTGAACATTTGCTTTGCAATTGACTCTCGCAGTTTTGGGTTTTGCGTGAGACTGGGTGAATTCACATTTCAGCGTGGTGTCTTCGTTATGAATCCCCAGCATGGGGGGGGCTGGGGGGGGCATGATGCTGGTTGCTGTTGCGGTAACAGGGGTTGTGATGGGTGCAGTGTTTGTCATTCGGTGCTGCATACCTACACGGTGGCACATCTGGTCCCACCCACTCTCTCCCTCTCCAGAGTTGGGAAAGCTGGTAATTATTGGGCTGTTTGGTCCCACATTGTTGGCACAGGGAAGCTGATAAACATACAGACAAGATATATAATATCACTGCATTAAATGTGACAGGAGGCATAGTCCTCCTGTGGCTCCTCTCTGAAGATCCTCGTAAGAAGGATTCTTACTATGCAAACCATCAAATGAATTAAAACACATA
Organism: Megalops cyprinoides; assembly: GCF_013368585.1. Taxonomy (NCBI): domain Eukaryota; kingdom Metazoa; phylum Chordata; class Actinopteri; order Elopiformes; family Megalopidae; genus Megalops; species Megalops cyprinoides. The sequence goes on from NC_050586.1 coordinate 40,735,326, forward strand.
TTTACTGTGGACGTGTATTTTCAGAAAATATTATAACACATTAAAGCAGACACATGCTCTTTTTCACAGTCACACAAGCTGAAATGCAAAGCTGTTTAAAAAAAAACAATTCAAGAACAATAACAAAAACTTGAATCAAAACCAAATGGAGTGTGTGCAAGTGGCTCTATGAAGCATTTACACGCGTGCCTTAGTTCAGTTGCAAATTTGAAATGACAGCTTAAAAAATTACATGTCACATCGACTGCTGGTAAACAGATGAACTCTGCTAATGTACTGTAACCAGTGCTGCGCAGACAAAACCGGGGACCTTGCGGTGAGTGAGATGTGATGTCAATACGGTCGACTTAACACAAAAACAATTGTAAATGGAAGCAACCAGCAGATTATGCTTGGATCCTCCGGATGTAATCTGCATTACTGCAGTAAAATGTTGTGTGCTATGTTATCACCATCATTATTATGATTTATTTCTTTTCTGCTCAGCCACCTTGCCTGGATTTGAATCTGCCAGTGCTCTTCAGGGTATGTGATCAGTAGCATTAGCTGCAGAGCCAAATTTGATCTTTATGAAGCCTTAGCCGAATATGTTTACCACGGACACTTGAACAGCAATGTCATCAATATAGGGTGGATTAAAAAAAAAGATTTACCCCATCGGCTACTCATAGCATGTCATCTGAAATGGGAAGTATATTCCATTCTGGAAGCCTCTTGGAAAGGGAAAAATAGGAAGAATTCTCCATCTGTTAACATTTCACATGCAATAAAATCCTGTTTTCCCGCTGGTCCATTTACTATGGAAAGGTGCACACAAGACCTTGTGGTGAGTGCTGTAGGGGCAATTGTAAAAATGTGCGGCTTTACCGGAAGTTCTTTCTCCCATGTTCAGCACGGTCCATTCCACTCACCAGTATGTGTAATGCAGTATGAGGCCTCTGGGACATTTTAGATGTTTAAATGAATTGGAGTGCCATTGAAATACACAGACTATGCACTGAAAACAATATATTACAAAGTGCATGAAAGATGTGTAAAATGGTAACCACATTAATGACAATAAATTAATGTTTGCATAGAATATTGAAATACTGTTACATTATATAGTCTATTTGATAAATGTACCACTTAATACAGGGTAAATCAGAGTGCTAATCTTAGCACACACATTCAATATGGTATCTAATGCATATGGTGATTTTTTTTTTTACTGGAGCAACTGATTTAAATTTTTTCTGTTGCCCTCAGCATTGTTCCTGTTGCAATATTATAAACTGCACTTGTTGTTCTGGATGAGTATTTATGTACAGTCTTTCTAAATATGCACAATGGGCACCGCACAATTACTACCCTGCACTGGATCGAAATGTAGGGCTTTAAATACGCAAAGATCTCTCTCTTCTCTGTATTGATGATTAATTTTACTTGTGAATGTGGCCAAGGGTCATCATGTGCTGCTTTGTGCCGCAATCTGAAATCAGTAATTCTGCGGGGGTCTCGCAATGGCTTTCGGGACAGAAACACGAAGATGAAAATTAGCTGGAGTGCTCCACAAGTGCAGCCATCCTTAAAGCACCGGCATTAAGGGAATGATCAACATGTTGTGCGTATCCAATATCCAAGCGAGCCATCCAGCGTGTATACGTTCATGTTTTATAAATATGGCACCATTAAAGTGTGCTGCAAGTGTTATTGCATTCCAATGTGAAAGACATTAAGAACATTTCTCCACTGTAATATTTCCTAAATGTAATTTGTAATGTGGCTTATATATTTTATTTTCTGTTTGTAAGGATTCCTACAGCCAAACAACCACCCACCGACTTGCATGGGTTGCAGTGTGGAAACAAACACAAAACAGTGAATGCTGGGGTGCTGTGTATATCTCAGCAAATTGGTAGCATGAAAAATATGATCAGTTATGCAATGTACAGCAATTAGTTCTGCCTGTTATAATCTCCATTTAAGAGCCTAACATTTGGCAATGATATGGGGCTGTACTGTTCACTCTCACAAGGATATGTAGTCGCACAAAGTCACTGCAATAATAATGTTGTATGTGGAGCAGAAGTAAACTTAGTAAACCCATCCTTTGTAGGAGGCTGGGTCCCCTCACATTCAGCGTAGGGAATGACAAAATTGCCTAAAGAAAAATGAGAAATAAAAGACAGAAACATTCAAACAACCAGCTCAAGAAAAATATCAGGTTTGGCTAGCCCAGTGTTGAAACCTGGTGCCTTGACAAGCTGTGTCCAACTCCAACCTTTCCTCAGCTCCACCCTTAACACCCCCCCCACGCGTAATTTGGTGAGAGGATGGAAAGAAAGACAGGTGGGTCTTTCAAGCTCTGGTGAACACTGAAGTTTACATTGTTCCAAGGAACAGACTGAATTTATGATCAATTCATTAGAGCACTGTGCTGAGAGGAAGGTAACAGAGAGGTAAAACAGAAACAGCAAAACAGGGTTCCGATATTCAGTGCATAATCGGAGCCCAAAATGCATGGGCTTTCACCTTAGACTGACAGGTTTTGCCCGCCAACTACCACATTATTCCACCTTTCTTTATTCTACAGAATGTCTTCTAATCAGATCAAAAAGTAAAAGCACCTCTCAAACAGTGGAACCCCTAAATAAACTTAGCATTGTATTCGCTTGGATTCCTCTACTGAGACATTTTTTGTTATTAATTTCAGTTTAATAAAAAATTCTGTCTGCAATTCATATGTTTCTGGGACTTCAGGGTATGTTAGTATCCTTCGAATAACACTTTAAACTCAGTAGTGAAATGTAAGGCAGTGCTTGATTAATAAATTGAGATTCGTGTTGAGAATTTCTGAACTTGTTTTAACTGTAGGGTATGAACTGTATTAGAATACTATTTGAATATGAAAATGGCAAAGTGTTAACATATTTTGTGAATAATGCTAATAAATAATTCAACTTTAGATAACTGTTCATTGTCATTGTGTAGAGTTTATTTGCATGAGTGTGGGTGGGTTTGTGTGTGTGTGCTGCCCGAGTGTACATGCGTTTGTGTGTAGGTGTGTGAGTGTGAAAATGCTCATGTGCGTGTTTATACATATATGTGTGTCTACAGCCCTGTGGTGCGCATTTTTTCTGCTCACCATCTCTCTTCTCCATCGTCATTAGAATCACTTTTTTGTCTTTTCTCTGTCCTGCAGCTCCATATTGGACTTTTTTTGTGTGTAATTCTGCACTTGGCTTTTCTTTGCTTCAATGTCTACAGTCTGTCATTTTCCAAACCATCTGTTACAAATTTAAACCCGCGAATCAGCCCGGGGCACCTGCTTCGAAACATGTGATTTCACTTTTGCTGATCTTTTGTCATCGCCCGGCTCCTGGCGCTTTTCCAGAGGGGTAGATTTCAGGATTCATCACCCTCCCTGGTTTGCAAGCGCACGCGCGCGCGTGTGTGTGTGTGTGTGTGTGTGTGTACGTCTGTGTGTGAGCGTATGCGTCTGTGTGTATGTGAATGTGTATATGATGGGGGCTGTCTCTCTTGCTTACACCACTCCTCTAATTCTGCAACAGCTGCCCTCTTTGTTTACCAGCCCTTAATCATTGCCAGAAAACTATGAACACTGTGTAATGAATTTAGCTACTGCTGTTATGGTACGACTGCTGCACAGATACACCCATTGATAGAAGAATGGCCTCAGAGCTGACAATACTTCAATAAACTACACATACTGCATAGACTTATTTACACCTTTATTTATGGCTGCCCTCATCTAGAATGCATTCTGCGTATAATTTCACATTGTACAAATTCAAACTCTTTTGTTTGGATGCCTTTTCACTGGGGCAATCATGATGGAGCACCTTGCTCAAGGGTACAAAGGCAGTTTTCCTTTAAAACCATTCACGTCCATTTGAGTCTTGTGCCAAAAGCAGATACACTGCGGCACAAACAGATTTTCTTTTATATAAGAGAAGGATGTACTGTTTACCCTTTTGTAACAAATCGTAAGAGGAATGTGATTTTAAAATTGACTGGGCTGTACATTCTCAGTTTTTGCTTTGTGGTGGTCCAAGTTGTGAAAGAATAAAGTAAGCATATAAGAATAAAGTTAGCTGCCCACAAGCAGACAGTGTACTTTCAAAATACTAGGAAGTAAAGAGTTCGTACAGCTTATAATTAAAACAAAGGTTTAAAGTGCTACTTATAACTCACTCTGTGGAAGTTTGTAGTGTGCTGTCAGACACAACTTTCTGTCAAAGGCGGCTTAATGACTTTAATCAGGAAAATACAAAAGTTGATTTTTTTGGTAATGATTTACATCACATTCATCTCGTACAACGTTCCACATATAACTCATGCAACCCTTCATATGTCTTTTCTAATTGCGAAGTATAAACACTCCTATGGCCTGCAGATCTCTATTCAATATAACTGCAGTATGCCATGTCCTTAAGTTAACTGAATTATATGTTTCAGCAGCTATGACTCTGTTGGCAGGTGAAATTAACAAAAAGTGTTTCACCTGGAGGTAAAAAAAAATAGAAGTGAAGGTAACATTGCCTCAAATTCATTACTCAGGAACAAGGAGCATCAATGCACAATGGCCACTGCATACAGTCATCTGTCTACCCAACTGCAATTTACAAAAAAGTAAGGCTGTCAGGATTGCACATGCAGCTTGAACTGCATATATATCAAGGGCAAAGTTGCATGGTAGTATCCCCAAGAAACAGCTCTGGAATGCAAATCACCCTTATTATAACTGGCCTGTAAATCCTGCTATTAAATCCGTTTTTGCATACCTTTATTTTCCACACTGCATGCAAAGTCCTTTTTGTAAACCTGGACCTTGAGTCAGGTGTTATTGTCAGGGCGAGCTGTAACTACCTGCTCCTTTATCACAAAATAGTACAAGAAAGACATCTTTTCTAAACAAGAGGATATTAATACAATCAAACCAGTACAGATGTTGAAAGTTTGTTCATTTGTGGATCCCTTGAATACACATTATTGTTCACTGCACTGTAAAATGACTGTATAACAACTTCTGGTTGTTAGGTCAGAATCTGTGTTTCTGGGCGCATTATGTATTATAATGTTTGTGTTAAGGGGAAGTAACTGATTGCTTACGTGCACCGTTGATGTATCGGGTTTATTGGTGAGTTAAACGAAACCGTGAATTACTTAAGTTTACTAGCTAGCTAGCGAGCTAGCCCGTTGGTTGCGCAGTTGCATGGAAAAATTACACGGGAGGTGTTAAAAGAATTGTTAGCCCGAAATAAAGCGGATGAGTATTTTAGTTAATCTAACATAAATTCCATTGAAGGATCCCCACTTTGCAAACTGAATGTAATTATATATTTTTTTTCTTTCTTTTTTTCGCATCTCTTACTGCGTGATATCAATGCGATCATTGGGCTTCAATAAATTGGTTATGGTGGGTACTAAAAATGTGTGACCAGTGAATAATGTTCTTCTTCTTAAAGCAGTTTTAAGGGCATTGTCTACTGCGCAACTGGTAGGTCCCCCCCCATCTGTCGGTAAGGTCAATAAGTGCATTACACAGCTACGTGTTGGTCACTAATCTGAATACACGAATCCAGGACGCTGCTCTTTGCAGGCATCGAAGGGCAAGAGAGCGCTACATACGTTTTAGGGGAAATGGTGCATAGACACCTTCTGAGCCAACAATTTGTTTCCCTCCAGCTTTCACATTTTTTTCTCTTTCCTTTTTCCATGTTTGGACTATTAGGTCAGAAAAATAGTCCCTGTTCATCTACATCCTAGTCAGTACTTGAAGAAATTATACATTATTTTAACAGTTATAGGCTGTTAACAAAACACTGTTCTCTTTTAAAATCACCTTGAGATTTTCTTTTATGTTTGTGAAGGAATCTAAATCTTTTCATCATTTCAGCAATACAACATTAAAAAAATTCGCACTAGACTTCACAGACTTCTCCTGAAAGTCACACAGTTCATTTTCTTGTACATTTTCTTCATGCTCAAAAATATTATGCCATCACGTAGGCTACTGTCATTCTCACACCTTTGCCCCGAGGTGCACCCTCTGCTGCAATCATTCATTTGAGTCATTGTGAGAAACAGGTTACATCGCACGGCCATTCCTTCAGATGTGGAGCCGTGCTGCTCACCTCATCATTGTCATGTTTCATTCAGGCCTCGCTCTGCCCGTATAATGCGGGAGTCCTCGCACATCCCCTCACTGAGGTCCCTAATCGTGGCTGTCGTTTGCCATTTGGTTGCATTATTTTGTCTCAGCGGTGCGCGGGTGGGGGGATTATTCCGTGACATTCGGAGCGCTTTGTGCCCGCTATCACGCCGCTGTGAGGCAGCTACTGCGGCAGCGATGCGGTCGCGCAGCTCCCCCGTGTCAAAGATCAGCGGAGACAACATGCGGAGCGCAGGTCCGCACAAGCGCAGCCGCGACCCCCTCCGCTGATAACAATCACCCCGGCTGTAAATTATAATTTACCATACGCCGCCCTGACCCGCGGGCCGCCTTTCGGCTACGGAGCGCAGGCACGCGGCGCGGGACAGACAGGCAGAGGGGAGGGGAGAGAGAGAGAGAGAGAGAGGAGGATCACAAGACAACCAGCTGCCCACTCCGCAAGGTGAGGCTCTACTGCACAGCTATTCTTCCCAATGTGAGGAGGTACGCAGCGAGGCCATGGAGCTCTGCAGTGACCTGCCTTTTGTGAGCACTGGGTAATGCTAAGCTTGTATGACACCCCTGTTGCATTTTTTTCTTTGCTGGTTCCCAAAGATGAAGGTTTGAAGAATGTGGCCACATTATTAAGTGATTAGTAAATGGTCTTCATCGTAGGTGTAATTTCCCATTTTAACTTGTTATACTTGTGTGTGTGTGACAGAGACTTCTCATAGCAGTTAATTTTCACCAATTTACAATTTCTTCAGTGGTTGCAATTTTTTTTTTACAACAGAATTAATGAATATTCAAACATGTATTGTGTCAATATGAATTGTGATGTGTTATTTCCTTTCTATGGATATTGAAAGTTGTAATTTCACATCACTATAGCCAGTACCCAATGGGGGCAAAGAAAACAGACAGCAGGCTTACTGGTTTTCATACGCCAACAGCATACCAGGCACTAGTGGCTGTAGCTGCCCTGTTTCATTCTACAAGGTTACATTAATAATCGAATTTTACATGCAACCTCCTTGAAATTTTTGAGATGAAGGCTGAGTTTAGCATATTTTTCACGCATGGGTGAAATGTCAAAATGACCTGATGCAGCAGCAGACAGTTACTTCATTTTTTGAGTGCCAGATTCCTCCCTAACCCACAGCACCACACCATTTGGTAAACCCCCCCACCCCTATAATGCATCTCTCCTTCTGGAGATTCCAACCTTGGCTGGTGCCAATGTTTACTCCGTCTGAGCATGATGAATCTAAGCACTACTTAGATGCATTTTCCTAACATCATTTATCTGCATTCAAGGCACTACCACAATGGATTCAGTCTCCTCAGTATTCACAACGTTGTTATATTGTATATTGTAATTCTAGCTGCTATTGCATTTCCTCCCAAAAAAAAGTTCAGCAAACTGTGTACCTTGATTTATGAACTGCAAGAGTTGGGATAAAGCTGAGTGGACTTGGCAAGCCAAATCTGAACCCCACTAACAAAACATAGATTTGTCCACATTTCATTCCAGATATAGACAATCTCCCAACTCATTTGTGAAGATGGTGTATAAAATCAGGCAGTTAAATAGGGTTTACATGATCACAAAGGCCTGTTCCTCTGCCTTCCCTGGTAAGGTGTATTTCATTTGAAATCACAATGTCAATGGAGTCCTGCAGTACTTGGACGGAGACCAACTTGTTTTTGTGTCTCGCCCCATTAGCTAATTTGCCTTGTTGAACTCAGGTCAAAATAAAAACTAAAAACAAATATGAAATTGGGTATGATTAATTATGATGGTTTGTAAAGTGGCAGCCAGCAATTTGAGTGTGTCTCAGTTCTGAGAGGTTCTCCAAAAACTCTTGACAAATGGTTGAGGTTGGTGATGCCTGTGGAGGGTGGGAGCTTGGTGTTTTTGTGCTTTGGTGGGGGGCACTTTTTGGGTCACACCTTTCTGAAATATGGAATCATCTTCACTGCAGATGAAGAGAATTTCTCTATATAGTAATAATAGTATAATAAATAGTAATAATAATAGAATGTAAATGTTTTGAAATAATATGAATGTCAAAGAATGTTCAAAATGTAGCAATGGAATCTTGACATAAAAAATCTCAATTTTAGTACATAAATGTAGTTGTAACTATAATAAGACTTTAAAAAACAGAACGTGGGAAAGCCTGACATGACATATGCAAATTGAAATAGAACTATAAAAGAACTTATTTGTCCCAGAACAACCTTGGCAGTTTAAAACATTTAAATGATAATATAAATAATAACACTGCCCACACACAGTGGCTCAAAGTCTTCATCAGGGGAATATTTATAATTATGAATTATTTATAATTACAAACCATTTCTTACCAATTATCACATTAGCCAATCTACACATTCATGACTTGGCCATTCAGGGATAAATTAGATAAATGACAACATCAGCATGATTGCAATAACTTATCTCAAAAATAATCTCTGCAGAGATGGTTATATCTACAGCAAGAGAAAAAACACTGGCCACAGTTACAAGAGAAAAGCTTGTGAGCAAAGCATGAGACATTTAAATTGCAATTCATCGATAATGTCAACTATACAAAGGAGGATTTATGAAACAAAATGCCAGAATCAACCTCCTGGTTCAAACCAGGCCATTCCATGGGTTGAAATATATAAACTCACTAATGACCTAATATTTGTCAAGTAATTATCCATTAACCATTTATTACACAATTACAACAGTGCCATTACTAGTTTGGCAAAATGTATGATTCTGTGGATGTCATGATGTTCATTTAATTGGATATTTGTTACATCAACCTTCATTGCCATGTTCTTTTATTAGACAATAGGTAACGTCTCAGTTGCTCAGACAAGTGCCCAGCATCGATTAATGAAAAGAACACAGTAATTTGTGCAAGAAGCAGTGTACCTGAGTTATTTGATTATCTGCCCCTTGTGTTATGCACCTGCAGTACTTTTGCAGCTCTGCAAATGTCAGTCTCTATACCATGCCTAAATGTTAAAAACTTAAACAATTTCCCCCAATATACAGCACAGTAGGTTCTACCATAAAGTTCATCCAGTGGCAGCAGGATTCACACTTGCACCATTGCAATACAGTTATCTGGGCGTTCCCTGGCTTCAGGTCTCCTCTGATCCTGTTTCCCCAGGTCTCTCATCACTAGTGACAGTGCTGTGACAGCCGCACTGAGTCCCCGCCGCGTGGACCCGCCTCGGCCGCCCGGGTCAGGGGGGGATATGGGTGCTTCCCGCGCCGAGCGGCGGCTCATTCCTAACGTTTATTCATAGCGCCGTGCATAATTGATGGCTGCACTCCGAGGCTGAGAAGGGGAGATCAAAGTCCGCCGTCACCGTCTTTGACAAAGTCTCCTCATCTCCAGACTGTTTATAAAGCACCATGACGCGTCTTTTCTCCTTTGACACCGCCTTCGCTTCAAAATGTATTTCCCCGATACATGCCTGCGCTGTGTGTTTGGGATGTAGAGATTGACTCAGACTGGGGCGTCAAGAGAGTTCTGAGACGACTGCTCACCACAGTCATTTCTGAATGCATCTGCTATGCAATAACAGTTTGTGTCCTTGTACCTTCTGATTTCACCAATAGTCTGGAGCATGCGTCTGTTTTCAAATAAGAGCTTGTACTGAATAATTATAAGCCCTGATATTTATGAGAAATGACGGGCAAGTGAAGTTCCATCGCTTACATTTTCACACATAACATTTTGGCTGTGTCCCAATACAAAGTCAGCTCCCTTAGAAGGCAGCATTTGAAGGGAGCATTTTCACTGCTTTCACAATTTTGCACACTTGCCCTTCATTGGCATGTCCCAAACTGAAGTCATCATAAAATGCGCCCTTCTAAGGTGCCTTATCTTGGTTAAATTTGAAGGCAGCATCCGATGTATCCTTCACCAGGTAGAGTATCCCATAAGTCTTTGCAATTACTTCAAGCTTCTCAACTTCCGTTAAATTAATGACAGCTGTGAAAAACACAGCGGTAGATGTGGTGGTAGTAGAGGAGCTCATTATAAATATCCGTATACAGTGAACTCAATAATTTGTTGCGGTTATGTCAAAAAAAACATTGTAATTATTTAACACACTGGAATAATGTACATAATGTTTTTAAGCTTCGGTGAGCTTTCCATGAAAAAGCTAGCTAGCTTGCTAGTAATCACATTACTTTCCAATAGAACAAGCTAGCTACACTATATGGACAAAATTATTCGGACGCCTGACCATTACATTGTAATGACATTGTATTCAAATACTATATATATCTTTTCTCTTTGCTCCAGATATCCTTTAGGGCCCAGCAGTTGGCATTAAAGAGCAAAGAGTGACTGGTTTGCTTCTAAGCTGTGCTGCTAGCCAAGTTGAGCTTGGCAAGCAAAAATAAATAAATAATAATTTAAAACACATTGCAGTTCCATCCCTGTCAATAATTCACAGCGATTCACTCACTGGATTTTTCATGCCCTGGGAGGCCCAGTGAAGTCCATGCAAGAGAAGACTACACAGCAGCTGAAAGAGCTGTTGACCTCGCCATGCCAACAGTGGTATCCACACGAACTGAAGTGACACATATACCATGTATTGATCCAGGGTCTGCGAAATTGTTCTTCTGTGTTATTATGTGATATGGAAGAAATGCCACACACGCTCTACAAACCATCAGCCTGAGAGGAAGAAGAAAAACATTAACTAAAGATGGACTTTAATCAATGGATTGATAAAAAAAATAAATGTATGCACATGCTGTTAATGGAATTCTTCATATTTCATATTCACCTGACTAAGTGGCTGCTGGCCGGCTTTGTAGCATTTAATGAGTTTTGACTGCGACGAGCATCCAAAAGCACAAAGTAAAACAAACACAGCACGGGTGCTGAAATACGCTGTGACCTGTTACTGTTACTGCGGACAGCATACAGGTGTTTGCTTTGGCTGAGTGGTTTGTTGTGTCCATATTTTTCATTTTGCTGTACATCATTTATAGCATGCATGGCAGGAAAATATTTACGTGCACTAACACTCATGGCTTATGAAATGGTTGGGTTTTTGGACACCAGACTCATGCCTCTTTTACACCACTTAATGTCACTTGATGTCAAGTGCACCGTACATATAGTAGTCCTTTCCATTTTTTAATGAGTGAGATGTTATCCTTTTGCAATAGGTGACAGTGTTGTTCAGTATGTGGCAGTTAGGCAATGGCTACGAAGATGGCTATCCACCTATTGCCTACCCATACTGTTTATATGCGTCCTTGTATACATTTTTTGCACAGACTTTTCTTGTCAAATGGGTCAAAGCCATCTATTCAACTGGTCTGGATTTGGTTTGCTTGATTCTTTGAATTCTACTATTCCAGGACTGTACCGTGCTTGTTAGGAAGCAAAATTCACTACTGTGAATGTGCTATATATATTTTAATGACTTTCTACACTGTTAATTCCTGTGACTTACTGCTATTTTCTCACATCCTCCCCATGATATCTACAAAAGATGCAGGCACTAAAATCCTAGGCCCATTCATGAGTCATGCAGTTTTCATCAGTTGCAGTTGTTAAGCCCGCTGATGACTCAACATTGAAAATGGCCTGTGCATCATGTGACCAGCCACTTACTGTTAAAGGACAAAGCCATTTGTACAAAGTTTCATGCCTGTGCAGTCAGATGCTATTGGTCTAAAAGTCATTGTAAATCCAAAATGGCTGCCAGTCCATGTGACATATCAACACTGTTTACTCACAATGATTTAGCAAATGGTGTATACTTGACTAGTCACTGAAAAAGGTGTCATAATAATAAATAATCCAAACACATAAAATATAAATAAGCTTAGTACATTTAGTACTCTAATTGTGTCTTCTGAATATATTTTACCAAAAGAAAATATTAGATATGTAAACATAGACATGCTCAGAGCAGAGGAAACAGCAGTGACTCTATTCTGTGCAGCTAATGCAATATGGAGGTAGAATAATTGATGCCCCAATCACAGACTCCACTTCAGTCCACTAAAAAAGTTGAAAAGCCAGCACTCTCCCCTGTACTAATGCTCCGCACTCCTTGGGCGACATGATGTAATTACAGGCCATCCGTGCCTCCAATGCAGCTAAGAGAGGTCGTTATTAACCATGGCATTTTCCATCATGACATTTCTATTTCATTATAGCATTTCGCTTTTAATACCACAATAAATGTGTCGCCATACAGCCTTGAAAATGGCTTGAAATGGCACTTTTTTGTCAGAGAGTAACATGGAACAGGACACAGCACACACAGTGGGGCTCAGCCCCCCCACTCCATCACTCCTGGTTATTGTGGCCTGTAAAGAAAGGACACAGTCAGAATGCAGTAAACTCTGCAGCTCCTTCAGCTGGCTGTCCTAAACAATGCTTCACAATTTATTCCAGCTGCTGTCCTGCGCATTATCCCACAGGCCCCACCATGCAGCGCCGTACCAGCGAGTCTCCGTCCAATGGGAGCTGTCTGGGCCTGACGCTATGGAAAAAGCCCCCTCCTGGTTCTCCACTCCTGGTTCCCTCGCTTCCTTAGGCCTGTATCCTGCAGAGCTGTTACCAAGTTCCAGTAAGGGTCGGAGATGAAAACTATTACTTCCCCTGTGGGAAGCGGTCCCCATAATTAAATCAAGTGGCAAATTATTAATGAAAAGAAGGGAGAAAAGAAAGAAAAACAGAGCCAAACCCTTCAGGTAGCCTTGTCTCTGCATAATAAATCTTCAGCCGGATTCGTATTGTTTGGAAATGCCTTTCGTGGCTGTAATTTGAAAGGCTTTGTGTGGTTGCATGGGGCCCTGAAATGCTAATGAACTATTGGCTTGCTCAGCCTTGAGTGCTCTGTGGGGCAAGTTTTACTTTCTCTATCCCTCTTGAACTCATCCTCAACTTAAATTTGAAATATTGTCACTCATTAAACCAGGCAGAGAAGGTCTTGGAATGTAAGACACAGGACACAATCTCAAAGCATTCTCATCAGATGCCTTTTCTTTGTCATAACTTTCCGTTCTTGAACTCCTTTTGAACTTCTGAAATATTGTTTGTCTGAATTGATTCAATAAAGAGGATGAAGAAGAGAGCTTTGTGAGTATAATTAGCATACAGGAAAACTCTACATGGAATAAAAGATGAAGAAACGCTGATGATTTCTGAAAACAATGTACTTAAACTAATGAAGTCCAGAACCATTTTTACACATTCTAATTATTTCTCAATATGTAAATCATAGTCACTGTGTCTGTCATAAGTGGCTTCAGTTGTACTGTACAAAAAAAGCTTATACTTCATTAAAAGTGCTCTCCACTGACTGTAAAAAAATTAAAAACGGCAAATACAGTACAACAAAAATTTAAAAAATGAGCCTGATCAAAACCAAAGCACATCACAAAAGTGGCAGCAGCAACACATTTGATTCATTTCTAGTGATTTTGACTATGCATGTTAAGTAAACTGCTCTATGAAAGCATAACAACATACTCACAAGTATATCCTGTAGGATGCTGACTTATTAGCAAACGTGCTGAATCAGAATATATCTCATTGACCGTGTCTCAAGAATGGATTGCTCTACAAAGCAAGCTGGGGAATTTTGGGATCAGTCCATCATTTAGAATTGCCTGTGGCAAGACCTTGCACAGTGTGACTTACTGAAGAGAACAATATCCAATACCTACAGATCAGTGCTGAAAACCATACCATACCCATCATTATAATGGTATTTATGTAACATAAAAGTTGCATTTTCTTGGCTTTATTACTGAATGTGAGGGACCAGCTGCATTACTTTAAACTGAATGCTTTTTCTTAGTAAATAAGAACTGCAGTGTATTTTTTAAAGATGTTATGTTTGAAGAAATCTGTTTCAATTACACTAAATGCACACCAGACTTTTTCATCTGATAGAACACCCTAAGTTAGACCTATTTACTTTATTCAAAGAACACTCAGCACTCACATTTATGACATTTATTCCTTATTTTTTATGGTCAAAACAGGTGTTCCCATCTAGTTTGTTTGCACAGTAAAAGATACACTGTAATGAAAACAAAATTACAGAGAAGGAAATATTTTCTTCGGTGATTAACATCAGAGGATAGTACTTGTAACATGCACAGAGGTCGGCATAATTCTTCTCCATTTCAGGTCTGGACATTTTAGAATATAAGATACTTACATGAACTCTACTCTAGGATTGCTTTAAATCCCACAACTTCTCACATTTCTACATAACCTTTAAAAAAACATTATACTTTTACAATCTCAGTGATTTGCTTTATACATCAAACTCTCAGAGGCCTTACAAAATAGCATGTTTACAGCCATTTCAATTAATAAAACATTCACTTTCCAAAGAAGCAAAAATCCCAATGTATTTGTAATTGTGAAATATGGATGTGTATGGGTGTGTTTCGAAATGGATACATGGAGAACATTTTCTCCTACATGTATTATAATGAAAACATCACGTTTAAAAACATGTTTAAAAACTGCAAAACTAGATGCACATTGAGCCAAACAACAGCTGAACATGTCCATATCCCCCTCTTTGCCTTCTCCAAGGAATCACAGGTCATTAATTTTGATTGAGCTGTTCCACTGCCTCCAGCTTGATTTACAGAGTGTATATTGTTAAATGTGTTTCCCCCTCCTTTAGCACAACAGTTTAAATGGTCCTCAGCTATTTTCCCCAACAACATAGATGTTGTTTGTTTAACTCACGAAGCTGCCATAAGAGTCTAATGCCATGGAGGTCTATCCAAGAAAACGGAATCTTCTCCACCACTGGAGGGCCGACATATTGCAGCTGAAAACAATCTTTCTTTTCACTTTCACATTACACCAGTAGAGTCTGCTGGTTTGGCTAGGCTTTCCTTTTATGGTAAAGGCATGCCACATCACCCCTCAGTACAGAACATTCGGTTAGTAAAAGGTTAGTAAAGGTTAATAAGCAATTACTGTTCAAACAACAGTATTTCTTTCCTTTGATATTATGATGTAATTCAAATTAAGCATTTTACACGTGATAAGCAAATTCAAAAAGGCAATTTTTACACTTCACCGGCATTTGAGAGGTAGCATTTTAGAAGAAAAGTACCATTGGTTCGGTTATTATATTTTTATCCTAGTCAGAGAACACTAAATATCAGCAAATATCAGCAATCAAACGTTGTTATCAATCAATGTTATTTTTCCTGGTTTATCTAAATCAGTATGCCTGTTCTAGTTCAGTTTAAAAATACATGTTTTCCTCAAATATACACATTTGGATATCCATAAATATAATTTACAGATACAGATTGTTATTTTAAGAATTACTGTTGATGTTGCTTTGCCATAAAAAATACAATATTTTTTTCAGTGTTCCTATAGTACAATACATTGCACCAAAAACTACAAAACTGTTTTTAAAATGAGTAAATTAGTAACACTACTTTTACCTCAATAGAATGAATACTGCATATGAGATCAAGGTGTGTATGTGTATGGTTGCCTGCTTTTGACATTCCAAATTAATAAATTTACAGTGTAGGTGTGTAGGTTTCAGACTTCGATTGGTATCCACCCTTCAGATCCATAACCAAGGTGTTGCACGTCAGGCCTGGTGAAATTCACAGTGCACTTTATCGATCCTATTTGATACCGCGAGTGGTTTTACATTTTCTCTGATAGTGCGGACTTGGCATTAGCTTTCTCTTCCAGCAATAAATGGTGCAAGCTATTGGCTCGTTTTAAATGTGACACAGTTTGCCCTGACCGTTTATGCTGGAAGTTGAAAGCATCTCTGTGAAAAAAAAAAATTAAAAACTTCAAAAACGTAGTGCAAAATGAGCTTCCCCGTGCTGCTCAAAGGAACTTCAGAGAGGCTGCTGGCAAGCACGGCTGACCGTCATAGTTAGCGACACTGTTTGTAATGACTTTTAAAGAGTTTTCGGGTCACAGTGCTTAGTTTCTTTCACTCTGGCCCTGCTCCTGCCTCCAACCCAAATAACCATCAGAGTTGAAAGGCTGTGGTATTTTGAACATTTTCCAGGCAGGGACTAGGCTCACATTTTCTCACAGGGCTTAGAGTGGAATAATATTTTACGGTGTCATCAGGAGTGATCGGTTGCGTTGTTTACTTTCCTCTTCATGGGTAGTTCCTATGTCTTCCCTGAACTTTTCCATTTAGCATGGTCCAGGTATGTTAGCGGCATCAGCATAAACATGCCCTTTAAGAGGTGCAATTTATTGTCAGTGGAAAACATAACATACCTTTTTAAACACAGGCTTCGTAAGGAGGACTTTCCAAGAAAGAAGGCCACCACGCTGCTAATTTGGAACTTTCAGGTGGTTCAATAAAAATGCTTGGTTGCCTAGGGATACTGGGAAACCATTCGTTCTGAGTCTGGATTTTCTGCCTGTTTTTTTTTTTTTTTCCAATTTAATGTTGTGACTTTTCAGTCCTTGAAAATCTTTACGATAACATAAGCACGTGTCATCAGAGCTTCGACAAGCAGTTTTCCAGCCTTTCTTCACCGTGATAGTGCCAATGAAAACACTCAAGAATGCGTCTATGCTGATGGCTGTATGTACTGTATTTGCTATAACTTTAGCTTGCTAGCATCTTCCAAGTAGGGAGCAGTACAAGATACAAAACAGAAACAAAAAATGATTATAGAATATAAACACAAATAGGTCCAAAAAACAGCTGGCTCATTGATAAACAACTTTGCAACTAGAGCATTATTCTACCTAGCTTGCAGCCACAGCTATGCAAGAAAAACTTGTGATATCATTTCAAATGGAGAGGGACTTTCGGACTGTCCAAATATGCAAGAATGCAGGCTGGCATAACAAACAAAGCATATTCAATGTATTATTTCATTACTTGTTTTTTTTCCAGTTAGTTGAATTAATTTATAAGAATGTGACATATGTAGTGCTACTTTTTAACTGATCATTCACACAAGTAAATGTGGGTTGCTAGACTACAGCATGTAGGTTTTCACAGAGATATTTAACACATAATTTCAGTTGCAGGCACAGATCTGTCATGTGGATTTACTCAAACATACTGTATTATTTTAATAGTGTTGGAATGCCTCTTGAGCGTTTATCTCCGTTATTGAGTTGTTATTTGGGAAGACTGTATGGAGTAGTCTTTTTAAAGATTGGCTGTGCCTGACGTTTTTATTGCACATCTTTATGAGGGTGAAGTACTGTCTGTCTTCTCAGCTTTGTTTATTTGCTGTGGTATCGATTGGTTTGTGCTCCCATAGACGGCAGAGCTCAAGTTGTGTGCCTTTGATGTTGTGTTTACATTTGTAACCCGGGAGTCCCTGTGTTTTACATCAGTCTTAAAAATCGCTGTTATCCGCTGCAGCCGTGGCTCAACTCTGTTTATTCCTTAAGTCTTATTTTCTGATGCCTCTTTATTGTGTTCTGACTAGAGACTGTTGTACCGCGCATTTGAACACATCACAGTCACCCATTGCTAACGCTATGCAAAGTGAACGGCAAACGATCCACATTGTAACAGAAAAATTTTCTTGTACAGAACGTGGAAAAAGCTGTAAGCAGTTACAAGCAATAAATGCAGTATTTGACAGTATAATGTGCCACCAGAGGAGGCAGTCTAGCTACAATAAGCATCAATATGAGCCCTCGCATTACAATAAAAATACTTTCCTGCGCATTGGTAGAGCACATTCACCCTGCAGGGAAGATCCTGTTTCCTATATATAGAGGAAGGCAGAAAAGATACTAAGAGATGAGATACTATAAGATTGGGAGTTCACCATAAATCTGTTCAAGACAGATCAAAATAGGATTGTGTTTATGTTTCCTCTGAAATGGATCTGTTTATGTGCTGAGCTTTAATGTTTTACCTCCTTGTTAACACATGATAGCGCAGCCTAATCCTTTGAGTGCCAGTTGATCTCGACTTAGCCGAAAGAGAGACACCACTTTTTGCACTATTCTCTTAACGACTCAAACTTCAAAGCTCAATCTTGGCACTTTGTGTAACTGCGAAACATATTTCCTTTAATCAATTATTGACTGGCAGAATTATACACTACAAATAGCCCCTGGCTCAGCCCCTGTGATTATTTGTGTTCCTTGTAACAGAACCATACACACAACCCCATCCCCCCCCCCCCCCATTGCCAGAGTGGCGGGGTAGCCCCCTACCGACCACAAAGACAAATCCAGGATGAAGCAGCGCCATGCCAGCCAGGCCTGGGGGCAGCTGTGGGGGCACCTCTCTCAGTGTTCGACATACTTCTGGCTGCCCATCCCAACCCGACACATGTTACTATTAACACATTGCTAATTACTGAGAGGAGGGGCAGGGATGTGTAAAAGAAAAAGAAAAGGGCTTTTGATGGGCTTGGTGGGCAGGCCAGCAGGCTGACATCTGTGAATTATGCAAATGCCAGGGACGAGCCTCGCCCTAATGAGTGGGTGGGGAGGGCCGGGGGTAGGTGATGGTGGTGGGGTGAGGGAGTTGTTTGCTGAGAGTGGTAGAGAACCGTCTGCATTTG
This sequence comes from Megalops cyprinoides, assembly GCF_013368585.1. Lineage (NCBI taxonomy): Eukaryota > Metazoa > Chordata > Actinopteri > Elopiformes > Megalopidae > Megalops > Megalops cyprinoides. The sequence continues at coordinate 40,754,057 of NC_050586.1, forward strand.
TGTCTGTGGGATCAGAGAAGTGTGCGACCCAGAAGGGGGAAAGTGCCACAATGTTCCTGCCATCTTGGACGTGGCCAGTAAATAGAGATGTCTGGCTGTGACACTGGCGAGTGAAACGGGAGTCCGCTGGGGTGAACTTTCACCCCTGGGAAAGGGCACACCATTAGGGCAGGAGAAAGCAGATGTCTCAGGTTACCATGGCTTCCCGCTCCTGACAGCTCTCAGCTGCTGCTCTCGCCAATTTCGAGAGCTGCTGGACTGTTCGTGACTGAAGGCACGCTGATAGTGACATCTAAAAGAGACAAATATCAAACTGGGAGTTCAGTACCCTTGCAGAAGGGCACTCATCCTAAAGTCTGAGCAGGCGTATTTGCATTCCCAGACAAGGCTTTCCTTCAATGGTACTTAGCTGGTATCTGCTTGACTTAAACTCAGTTTGATGAGTGGTGCCTTCACAACATCCTCTAAGGTTGCAACTGAATAGACAAGAGGAAAAGGGAGGAGTGAATGAGTGAATCACTAGGGACATGCCCAGTGGCATTCACTGGAATTTTTTTGTACAGTAGTATATCATCTTATCTTTTTCCTATCTTGAAGACAAAGACCCACAGGATGTGGATCTGAGCCTTTATAATGAAGACTGGTCACTTCTTTGCATTATACAGCTTCTTATGAACACTATGGAGAGAGCACAGGCCTGTGCTTCACACCTACTTAACAGAAAGCACAAAGTTCTATATCTAGGCTATAGAACGCATACAGGACTGTTAAGCTTTCTATTGTGGAGAGTGTGCAGGACTGTGAAGCCCTATGTCTTGAAAGCAGAGAGAGTACAAAACTGTGAGGCATCGTGTTCACATGGTGGAGAGAGCATGTGGAATTAGCTCCTTTCCCAAATTAGAACTTTGGCTTTAGGACCACAGAGCTCTTTGTCTGAATTAGGACTGTAGTATTAGGATTTCAGAGCTCCTCGTCCGAACGAGGGCTGCGGAATTAGCATCGCCGGGCTCTTTGTCTAAATTAGAACTGTCGCGCTGTATTAGGAGCGCAGGGCTCTTTTGTCTGAATTAGGGCTGTAGCGCTAGGACTCCAGCGCAAGCACCGCAGAGTTGGCGGTCTGGACTGTGCAGCGTGCAGGACTCCAGATGGCGGAGCCCCCTGTCAGGGTGATGAATGGCGTCCCGTGAACCCCGGGAGGTACATCTGTGTGGAGCAGGGGGAGAGAGAGATAACAGAGGGATGGAACCCGTCACTGCCCTACCCTGATTTACAGCTTTTAATTTGTAAACTTCAAGGCCAGGGACTATATGTTTTACAATGGAGGGCCATGTTAAGACATGGAATGTGTTTAATTTCCCAGTGAGTTTTTTTTCCTCCTCTAAAAAGAGACAAAAGAAGAAAAGTGACATTCCTTTGGGAGGCACACATTACAGACTGCAGTAGTATTCCAATTCAGGGTGCAGCATACAGTAACCTTATAATTAGAAATTGTATTACATACAATTGTACTTGTGACCACACAAATGAATTAAAAGCAGGGGAAATTGAGGAATTCACATCTTCCAATAAAAATAAAGATGCTGCTTTGATTTTAAAAGCTAAAGTTATGCTAATGTCAGAAATATCAATGAATATAATCCAGCAGAGCTCTTTGAGTAATCAAAGATGGTGGGAAAAATTAATACTTGGTAAACAAACTGGCAAAACTGCTAAATGTTGATACTGAACGTTCTCTCAGAAATGGACATTATTCAGTGTGACACTTTTGTCAATTGAAGTTTTTGTGGGTGGGAAACACCATTAATATCCAGTCCTCTTAATATGAAAATGAAAATGAACTGCAGCACTGGCTCAGACTACTTCAGGGAAGTACTATATTTGGTAATAGGTTTGCTCAAGTAATGAAAACACTGATTTTGAGGAGATCTTGTGGCCATCACTGCATTCAGGAAGGAGACTCAGGAAAGGGCTGAGATAACATTCTATATTCCAAAGAAATGTACAGCAAACCAATAAGGGACCATTGTCACTGTAAATAAAATATGACGAATATGACATGTGACAGCACAGGGTATGATCTTTGGTTAAAGCATTCTACAGTAAGCACTTTTAAAATGTGACATTCGTGACATAAATATCCACAAAGCTGCAAGTGTACAATACTGAGATGAAGATGAGATAAGAAGACAGAATTAAAAACAACATGTGCCTATAAAAGTCCTGCACACTTGCAGGTGGGATATGTCTTTATCTCTTGTTTTCTTTTTGTGTGTGGGAAAAAAAAAAAAAAAAAAAAACTGTATTTAAACTTTCTCCATTTTCTTTTTCTTTTCTTGCTTCACTCATTAAGTGATCTCTTTGTGCAGGGTGCTGTGAGTAGGGGTTTCCTTTTGTTTCACTCTAAGACCTCTAGATCCACTCTCATAATCTCTTGCCTGAAGCAAACTCAGCAAGAGACATACCAGGCCTGGAAAATTCTAGAATTCAAACTTAACTGATTTACATATGGGTGTTAAAGCTATCATTGCACAGCAAAATTGCGATTGTGAACTGAGGGGAAAATGGCCTGTTATTCTATTACAAGAAGAACCCTTTACCACTGCGTTTAGTTGAATGATGTAACTCTACAACCTGGAAGGGCCTTTGAAGTGCAGGGTCACACACTTGCATTAATGCAAAATGCACCCTGAAGAGCACTGTACACTGTATGGCATATGCTCATTATATTCCATATAGTTATAACTTTCCCCAAGGAAAAGTCATAGCAGCTTAAAAGGTGTACCAATGACTCAGTGAAACCTCACCTTCAAATGTAATTTTGCACAATTTCAAAAACACGGTGACACAGCATCTTTAAGATGTTATCCATTTGATATGTATGCAATAACATGGTTACCAGACTCTGTATTTGACAACCAGTTCCTAAATACATGATGTGCTGCCAAGTCAGGCAGCAGTGTGGAGTGGTGGTGGAGCCACTAACCCTGCCAACAGAGAGCCTCAGCTTTAAAGAGTGCATTTCTTGCAAATAATCTCTGTCTTTTAGATTTCACCAACATACCGTATAAGTAAACCTGGTAAATGGGTTAGTACAGGATGTGCAAGACATAAAGTAGTTTGATATGTATGTTGGATGGTGATGACACAGGTAAGCACAGAGTTAGAGAATGGGATCCGCTGACATTGAGGAGTATGAAGTGCAGTACATGTCACCAAGTGTATTTTCTATATTAAGATATTCCTTTCTGTGGGACAGTAATCTCCCTTTCAGGGGCACGGCAATAAACGCTAAATCTCATGTTGAGTGCAGACAGTCTGTGAACACAGTGCGACAGTAATCCAGGATCCAGTCGTATATTTGAATCTGTCACTTCAATACCACCATCACATTAACATCCATCATGTTTAGCTTGGCTCCAGCGCTGCACAAAAGCTGAACTGTTTCAGACCTCCCTCATGTGTAAGAGATCAAACAGGAGCATGATCTGAGTCCATTAGTAGGCTCTCTTTGTTTTAATTAAGAGCCGGATGGATGAAACGCTGCGTATGTCTCTCCTCTTTGTGGAAATACTCTGTTAGTATAGAGCACTTCTTTTCACTGCTGTTAATGGTTCACTTAATCTTTTATGATGATCATCAAACCAGTTGCTTCAGCCATAAAATGGCTCTTGATTTTACCAGAGAACATATGAAATTAGCAGGTGGTCAAAATATTTCATTTAATCAAGCCCGCTTCTTGCATGCTGATGTTGAACAATGGGTTGAGCATTTAATTTTGCATCATTAATATTGCATGCATTCTTATATTGCTTCTCTCTCCAACAAAGTTGTTATCCCATCATATTTTAAGTCATCTTGTAGTTTTATTCAATTCTTTAGTCTGGAGCCATCAGAAAGTACATTTCTGATGAGACACAGTGAGATATGGTGGACACTTGAACACTTGAAAAGAACCATCAGTTGTGCATAAAGGTCTTTGTGTGAAAATGACTGTGTGTGCATGTCTGCATGTGCGCCTGTGTGCAGTATGTGTGCATTTATGTGTGTTTATATGACCGTGTATGTGTGTGTGTGTGTGTGTGCGCGCGCGCGTGTGTGTACGTGTATGTGTGCTTGTGTGCACAAAAGTGATTTAATAAATGTATGACTTGACAAGAATGAAAAAAGTGTCAATGTCCCTGTTTTAAGAACCAACAGCTATAATTACCTGTCAAGAGCATAACATACACCAGGTTTACTCGTAATTATTACAGCCAAGGTCATTCATATCTCATCTTTTGAATGTTTCAGCATTACGCCTTCTTTATTTACATGCTTCAGGCCGTCAGACATTATGCTCTCATTCCTATTTCTAAATTCCTTTAACCTAAATGACTGCCGTTTAAAATATATATCTTGTCTCTTTTTTCAAATTCCCTTAACTTAAACAAGATATACATAGTACACTACTATACAACATACTACTGTACCAAATATACTAACTGCAACGGTTGTAGAAAAATAACATAATTCCTTTTCCATATTTTCTTAAGACTAAATGTCAACCCAGTGACAGCATTTTTTATACATCCTTTTTTAGTTCCCTTGAATGATTTCACCCAGACAATTATAAAGAGCAGTTTCAAAGCTGAAGGTGAAGATGTCAAATTAGCAAATTAGCCTTGTGAAAATTTCAGCTGGGACTGAGCTCAACTTTGAACACTATTATGTTCACTTGGACTACAATGAAATGTCTCGTTTTGGAACCGTTTGGGAAAAAAAGGCAACAGAAAAAAAGCCCTTCTTGTCACTTCAGTGCTGGTGTCAAAGATGGGAAGTCTCTTGTGAAAAAATGTTCTTTTCATATTACGGCTCTATTTCGGGCGCTAAGTGACCCAGTGAGGGACCAGGCCCTCTGCCGAAAAAGCCCCAAAGATTCAAGCGGATTAATGCCCAGAAGATGTTTCCACAAAGAATCTCAGAGACTGGAGACATGTAAAGCTATTCAACTACTCATATCTATTGTGAGATTGACTCATAAAGACTTTTTATAAAGCAGACTCCTATAAGCAGCCTATGCTCTGTCTTGGCTAAATGATGACTTTATATAAACTGTATCAGAGAACTTGAGTTCACTGACCTTGCAGTAGACTGAACCAAAAGTTCAGTCATCAATATGCTTCTCATGAAAACAATCGATATGTTTAACAACATTACATAAGCTAGCAATTTAGAGCCTATGAAATAACTAGTAAAAAAACACACCCCCAGATCCAATCAACATTTCTGTTCTTGACTATGTTTACAAATAAATCCAAGTGTTACATTTCCCAGTGTGAACATATTTTTCATCCATTTCGGTGATGGCTGAACTTATGAAATTGTGTTTGTGCAAAAAGAAGTGATTAACTGTGATTGTTCATTTCCTCTGCAATAAGTAGTAATCAGTTTAGCTGAGAACAGAGTCATGGTTAAAATCTGATAGAGCTGTGCATTACATGTGTATCAGTCTTCTACTGATGTAAACAGATTTTGTCACCTCATGCAGACGTAAAATAAGGTGGTGTGACACAGATTGCTAAAAGGCCAGATGAGCAGGCACTCCCTCTCAGATCAGCCAGCATGGTTCCCCTGCCATTGTCTGATCTGCAATGCAGCATTGGACATATTAGGGATTTACAGAGGTTTGGACCATAACAAAAGATACATCCCTGAGTGGAATTTTTATTCTCTTGATTGAGGTTTGGACAGTACACAGCAACACAAAGATGTCATGAACATTTCAGCATCTTGACTTCATCAGGAATGAAAAAAGGTCTAATTGTGTTAAATTCAGTGACGAGCTCAAGGGATCATAGGGTTCAATGAGAGGGTTCAAAACTTTAGTGCTGGCATAAGGACAGTGAAAGTACTGCCAGTCAGTCTTCAAACTATATGCACTGGCCAGATCACTTGGCAACTTTGGGCCAACTGACTGTTACCTCCAAAAGCGGTTGTTCCTCTCAGCCACGATGTCTGTCTGTACTGGTCCCCCAGTGGTGGAATGAACTTCCCATGGGGGTCAGGACAGCAGAATCACTGGCATCTTCTGACACAGACTGAAGACCCACCTCTTTAGACTGCATCTCGGCTCCACTTCAGTCCTCACCCCGTTGCACCTGCTATTTGTACCAGTAGGAATTGCCACTTATTTACTTGTCACTTATGCTATATGACACAATGTGGCATTGTGATCTAGTGGCTTTGAAATATACAAGTTAACTTATGGTAGTGCTTGAATGGTGTGGCGCTTGCATTCACTGGTTCTGGTGGTGTTGCTAGCCTAATCTGACACTGTTGCTCATTTAACTTGGATGGATACACCTCTGTTACACTGGAAGTTGCTCTGGATAAGAGCGTCCGCTAAATGAATCTGATATAATGTAATGAGAGGCCTTAGTTTAGTTTTCTGGGAAGGGAAAAAAAAAAAAACTGAGGAGAAAGTGTTAGGTCAGCTCCATAATGCATCTGACAACTGATATGTAACAACTGCAGTGTACTGTAATTCCATTCATCTACATTTCCAGTTAGAACTGACTTACCAAAAAATGTAAACTAACTTTAAACTACATAAAAACACACACACACACACACACACACACACACACACACACATCACGCACATACATATATAAAAGCACATATACTGTATATACAACAGTCTTAGATGGACCTTATCTTAATTGCAAGCAGGTCAGAAACTACCTGCTTTTAGGGTAAGAAAAAAATGCTTGTATTTCGTATTTTTAATGGTGTTGCTCACTAGCTTTTAAATCCACATGATATGTTCAGTCTTTGTCCATGCACAGTTGTCAGCTCTGCTTGTCACCCACCAAGAATCCACAAGTTATGTTACACAGAGAACACCTGCCCTTCATGTGGATAAACACCATCCCAAGACACACCCACCCACACTCGCATCCCTTCCGTTTTCATTTTCTCCTGTCCTCCTGTGTTTCTCCTGGAGAGCATATGAGGGCTGCTCTGTGGGGTTCCTCATAAACTTCTCTCTGCGTAATGGATCCCACTTTAGAGGTCAAGGCCAAGGCATAGGGGTCCCCCTGTTCCTATTAATGGACTCCCACCATGGGTGCGCTTACTCAGACAGCTGTTTCAAATCTGCGCCCAAATTCAGAACGGGTTGCCCCTGTGCTGCTGAAAGCATCTCCAGAAAAAAAAAAAGAAAAAAGTTTGCCATGATGGTGAAAAAAGACTTTAATTTACATTATTATTTTAATGAATAAAGCACAGCTTCTAGCCTGAAACAGCTGTTTTAATTATGAAGAGCTGTCCTGGTGATACATGTACAACTCCAGCTCTCAGTAGTGATTGATTGCCCGTGTTCTTTTTGTATTTTTCCCCATAGATAAACATATTTGTACTGTAAAGACTTATGTACCATGTCCACCTCAGTCAAGTCCAAAATAATCAAACAAATATGTCTGGGACTTATGGCTATGTCTGTAACTGAGCTCTGGGAAGTGCTGTGGAGAAGCCCGGGTCGCTGTGTTGTCGTCTACGCGGGGTTGTGCTGCTGCGGACAGGAAACAGGTGGAGCTCCTCACCTGGAGTAGCTGCCCCACTTACTGCCGGAACTTCAGCAGTATTGTGTTTGTGTTGAGTGGAAGCGGAAGCTCCCCATGCCATCTCTCAGATCATGGGAATGGGACAAAAAAAAGAGAGACAGACCGTCCGGTCAAGCAGAGATATCTGTGTTCCTCAGGTTGCCTGGATCCGCCTCCGTTCTGTCATCGCTCATTTCGGCTCCCCTGACATTGTCCTCCCTCGGCGTCGTTTCACCGCTGCGTGATGCATGCCTCACCAGGGGGAAGGTGAGACTGATCTAGGTTAGTGATGCTCCCTCAGGGCTCTTCAGCTTAAATGACGCAGAGCACAGATTGCGCAAAAAAAGAACACTTACTTCCTGTTGCAAAATGCAGATGCAGATAGTGAAAAGCTCCAGGCAGTCCTAACTGGAAGAGCTCTCAGCTTCAACATCTGTAATACTTTCAGGTAAAAACACAGCTTTCTTTACAGTGAAAAAAGGGAGTGGTACTGTCCTCTAATGATGCAGTGTGCTTCAGTGTAAACTATTTGGAGCACATGTGGAACTAGAACAAGCAGACTATGGGGCTAAAGCCATGTGGCAAAACATGTGGCATGTTCAAGGGTATGACGACTTGCACTCATTTGATTTTTCTAGGGAAAAACGCAATATACCATGGCAAATCATGTTGTGGGAGGCTGAACTAAATACAATGTTGTTATAATTCTGTAGGACCTTAAGTCTCTTTCAAGGATATTCCAAGTACCATGGAATGTTTAATCAGCACTGTAAATCAGAAATGAAGTTTAACATCTTATCTGAAAGATGGAATCTCCTACTGTACAGTGTCCTCATCACTGGGACACTACCATCATGCTTAACAACAATCCAGTGTTGCTAGAAGGTTTGACTCCCAAGTATTAACATCACCAGTTACCTTAAGCAGTTTGGCAGGACATGATTCCAGAAAGATATGACCTGATGATATGGCTTCATTTCAAATTTTTATTCTTGGCAATATACAATAAAGGTAGGACAAAAAGCACAGGAGTTGGACTGGCTATAGTTGGGGAGCTGCGCATGTTAGGAAAACTGTCCAATATATACTGACAGAAGGAATGCCAAATTTTGTCGCCTCAGTTGCCTGTGTCTGTTTATGCATGGAAACTGTATTCCAGTGAATATATTTATTCATGCGTTGTCAGACTTTTGGGATCACAGTGGTTGGGGGTTCAAGGGGATGTCATGTCTCGACTTGCTCACCCAGACAGGGCTAGTGTCACCGCTGAGCACACCGTGTCACTCTTCGCCCTCCTTCTGGGAATGCCGTCACCCTGCGGGATTGTGGGCCACTTCCCGATGCGCAGGAATGTGACATGCCGGAACGCGGATGGACAGAGGGGTCAGGGACTGACAGCTGAGCCCAGTCTCCAAGGAGAACCTGGGAGATCTCTCGCAAATGTTCGTTTTGTGGGCTTACACATGCTCTGGAGGCTATTTGCGCAGTTTGGTATTTACTAACGTGATTCAGGTAAAATGCCTCGGGGGCTGGGCCAAGAGTACAACTGCAGTGTCCCATTTGGGAGTCTCATGCTCAACCTTTACACCTCATGTCAGCCTTGGTAGCTCAAATCTGGTGCTTAAGTCATAACTTCATCCTGCTGTCCTGACAGCAAATGACATAACGCCCTCTGTGGCTCCCTCTGAAAAACTACGGGAATGCAGGTGCCTACTGATGGTCCTTCTTCCCCCAAAAGACCATAAGAGTCACCACTACGCTCAAAAAACACCCAACTTGCCTCTCAGTGCAAAATTCTCCTGAGCATCCAGTATAACTTCCCACTGCTGTTATGTTCTTCTGGCCTTTGCAATCATTGACAGAGGGAGTCATGTGATGTAATATATCCCGTCAGAGAAGAGAGTCAACCCCTGATCAATACATCCGTAAATGTGGTAGGAGATACATCATATTTTAGAGGAGTTCATGCAAACTGTTGTCATCTTCCAGTAAGAGCACTTTAACTCTGGACGTATATCACCGCAGCAGCGCATTAAAGGAGCACCAGAGATAAGTGGAAAGTTGCTGGCGTCTCAGGGCGCAGACGGGGCTGCAGTTTCTCTGAGTGTGCTCCACGGCCTTTATTTAATCAATCGCTGCAATGCACTTTTGTGCCTAACCTGGAGCAACAGGTTTATGCGACTGTTTTATTCTTCCTCTGTGATTTTCCCTGATTTCAATGACCGACTCTAGATGTTGCATAATGTAAAAAAAAATAAGTGCACACATTTGCTACTCGACTTCCAGAACCAAATATGGTGTTGGTGCAGTGAACAGAGGCCTTCTCTAAACTGGTAGTAAGGTACACTGACATAATGTGTAGCAACCACATAGTGGCTCAACTTCACTTCCGCACCCCTAGGCTGGTGACCAGAAAATCAGTTGTTTAGTGTACCAACAGTAAATCATTTATTGTCATTCTCCTGCCATCCACCAGTATAAAGTGCATCACCAGGTCCAATAATCACAGTTACAGTCAGATGACCACATAGCCTGATTCATGGGTCATTAGTTACTTTTTTCAGATTTCTCAAATACTAAACCACTGCAATACTTATAGACATATTTTGTCTGCATTGTTTGCACTTGGAATTGGAATACAATATTGTAAAGCATACAGTATGCAACATATGGCTTATGTTCAGCTGTGGCCTAAGATTTTTTTTTTCAGTTGTCTTTTTTTCCCGTCAAATAAAGCCTCAAACTCACCAGAACATAAGGCAATTAAGCACAGAAGCAGAGATTAGCTCGTCACCCCTCAACTTGAGATGCCATTAAGCCTCATTACACCAGAAAACCATTTAGTTTGTTTTATTCATTCCATGCTACAATATGAAAATCTGCAAGACCGCTTATTTAGTGTTTGGGGGCGGAGGGGGAGGGGCACTTGATGGAATAAATGAAAAAAAAAAGAAAATAACAATGGTGAATTACTAGGGAAACACAGAAAGTAATGGTGCATGAATCACCATCCGGGACCGCCATGTCCTAATGCCTTTAATGAGTTATTTGAAATGCCGTCGCCACTGTTGAGTGATCAAAAATCACTTGTGGAATTGGACATTCTATATGTTGCTTGGCAGGCAGACAGAAGTGTTTTAAATTTGATTTGCTGGAGGAAGTCCGACATCAGAGGAATTAATAATGTGGACACGGGGGAGGACGGGTGGGGGGGGGGGGCAGAGAGGAGGGAATAATCCTGTTGCCAAGGTCTTTTCTGCTCCGTGCAGAGCAGAGTAAACACAGATCAACCAACATTTCATCTCAAGACTCCCGATTTCCATTTTATTAATTTATGAGACGTTTTTGGCCACTGCTGGCAAGAGAACGGAACCTCGGCAACTCCCCCTTATCGGCTCTCACTCACTATCTGCCTTTTATTTGCTCATATTGAAGGATTTTGGATGCATTTGATGAGAAAATATTTTGCCGGCCCTGGCGGTAGTATTGTGATGAATTTAAATGAAACATCAGTCATACAGAATGGGATACCACAACCTGTTTTTGTATTTGTATATGGTACACCTGGAGGGGGGGGTTAGCGATAATCCACACATGATGGAGTCCCAACCAAACCCATGTCACACAGATCAAATGCAGAAATAGCGTAATTAGCGCAGCCAAAGGGTATGCGCTGTATCCCTTTGGAATGCTCTCTGAAGCTCAACCTGTTATTGAGGGGTGTTTACTTGAAGGGCTTGAAGTCCCAGGTTGTCTAGGTAACCAGACCACAGAGCAGGTCACTTAAAGTCGCATTAAGCTTGTAATTGAACCTTTTCAGTCATTAAGAGCTCTGACTGAATGAAAAGCATGCACCCTCCACTCCAGGCTCGATTAATCAAACCGGGGGGCCCCCGTGCAGGGCTGTGAGATGCACTGTAATCCATTGGAAGGTAATGCACAGGAAGAGAACTCCCATGTTCTTAATAAACCGCCCCACAGTCGCCTGCGGTCGCACCACGCCTTGGGGCCTGTGAAGCCCGTGAAAGAAGCATCCTTCTATGTGTCTCCTTTCCCCACTTAGGGAAACGCAAACAAAATGGGAGCACCTTCAAGATGGATTCCAGGGAGGTGTAAATTCAAATGACTGAGCTCTCCCCGAAGGCTGCGGGATACGACCTGCGCTCAGTCAGTGAGCCAGCTATCTTACATGCCTCCGTGCGCGCGCGTGGCTATTTTCTGGTTGCTCGTTTTTTTAACTTCTGATGGGGTCGCGGCACCAAAAACAGGAAGGGAAAAAAAGGAAAAAAAAAAAAAAACACAAACACCTCGCCATCTGTTAACGCGTGGTCGCTTCCTTCCTCCCCAACTTTTTTTTTCCCACAATCTGCTGCCTCTTTGCGAATTTGCCGGCTCCTGGATTCTGCAGGGAGTATTTACAGGAAAGCAAACGTCATGATTGATATCATTAATGCCGAGGAGGAACGAGATCATGTCAGCTTATGTTGTTTATCATTAATTCCTTGCCATTATGGTTTTGGGAATGCCTCCAGAATATATGAGACTTCCCAGACTGTCTTCTCAGAGCATCGTCGTGCCACTTAGGGGTTCCTCTTAGCATTTTATCTCCTTTTATTACAGTGTCAGGGTTTTCTTCTCAACATAAATTGCATTTGCCTCTTTGACAGGTTTTCTCGTGGTTTTCTACCATATTTTGGCAGAGCTACAATCCTTCTCATTTAGTTTTCCATTTAGACTGCAGCAGTTCTCAAAATAGTTTTATTGATTTTTTTCTAGTGTTTTCTTATATTCTGAACTTCTATTTCAGCAGACATATAGCGGGCAAGAAGCATGGTTATATAGATATCTAAGCGTATAATCTGTGTATGTAAGCATACGACAGTATATGGTTAAAGGGCACCTTGAGCCATGCTCTGAAAAGTGATCAGTTTGTTTTCTTAAAAGTTATCTTCTATGATCAATTGAGGCTTGGTTTTGTTGGGAAAAATGAATTATATAAGTAAAAAGGAAATCCAGGAAAACGTTGTAGTTGGAGGGAACCAGAGCACAAGAAGTATACGGCCAGTTCAGACTTACAAATATCTAGTGTGTCTAACATCAAGCACTTTCCCTGTCTTGATTTCTTCAGAGAATTATGTACCTATTACCCAGTGCTGACTTCTTAAATCATGTCTACGGCTGCGACATTGCAGACTTACCCTCATATACAGGAAGGAATACCAATCACTGTTGTGTAATGCTTATTGTTAGAAAGATGCAGTAACAATCTACAGTAAAGAAGACAGTCAGAGTAAAGAACAGTATTGATCAAATGAATGGGGGAGGACAGAGGAGGGCTCCCTAAGCATTAGGCATTCCAGTGATAATGATGAGCAGACACATTCTTTGACTCGCTTCAAATCAGGAGGATGTATTGAACAATATATGTTTGTGAGCAGCTCCTGGGCTCTGTTCTGCTGGCATGACTAATGAATAAGTGCATGTCGGTGGCGAGGAGCCGGGCCTGACCTGCCGACCGTGACTCCCTGCTGATTTACATGTGCCCAGTGAGAGGGAACAGAGGAAAACCAAACCTGGGAGAGGGGTGAGCGCTGGAGAGGGACACGGGCGGGCAGGGGGAGGGGGCTCAGTCTCCTGAGGCTGAGGAGCGGGATGCAGGCCACGCTTGGGTGCTTTCTCTAAAGAAGGTGTCGGGCGGGGCGCTCTCCAGTGACACGCGACAGGGGGAGGTCGCCTGGCAGGTGGACGACTGGAGAGAGAGAAGCGTGACGCGCCGGTCAGTGGTCGGGCCCTAACGATACCGTCCCTTTCACTGTGCAGCCTTTCCTGGAAGATCATGGAAAAATCAATGTGTGCCACTTGCTCTGCGCAGACACGGTGCGCAAGTGATCAAGATGCCCCAATTGCTTGATCTCACAGCCCTGCCGCCCCACGCCTTGCGCCCCTTGCCCCGCGCCCATCGCCCCACTCAGATTTGAAATTCATGCGCAGGCCGGGCTTGTCAATCACCGTGACAGCGGCTGCGGGGTTGCCACCACATTGCAGAGCGAGGGCTGCAAGCCTTGCTTACATTTGAATTAATGTTACAAAGACCGAAGGAGGAGTGAAAATGAGGCAAATATCTTTGAAAATATTTCACAGCAACAGACAGACAGAGTTTTGAAGACACAAGAGCTATCGACCCAAATCTTCTTTTTTTTTTAAATCAATATGCGCTCTACATTAGTGTCAGGAAATATTGGTCAAACCACGGCCGCGGTTTGCACGGATAGGAAAGGTTATATGAATTCATAGGAAATTCTAATGAATCTTTTGCCAAGAGGGGTAAAAAAATCATTTTTCAGCTGCTATAACCTGTCATTGGGTACATCTGCTTGGTGTCCCCACTCTCTTGCCTTCCTTTGAAGTTTGTGCACTAAGATCCCCGCTGATGGATTATATATCTCTGTGAGTGCTAATATGAAATCAACTGAGAGGAGTCCACAGTAAACACTATAATATTCTCCATGTGGTTCCCTGCCGTGCAGGAACTTTCAATTAATGTCCCTGGGTACTCTTCCTCCTCGTCCTCTTCTGTTCGTGAAAGGCGAGCCTATTCCCAGCCGAGATTGCGAAATTAACGGTCCTCTCCCAGCAGAGCAAGTCTACAAAAGGGTGCATTAATGATAATCCTTATCAAGATGTTAGACTGTTTTACATTAACAAAAGGAGATTGTATTGGGTTTCATCTCTCATTTTCTACTGTCTGTTCTCACAATTCCATCTGGGGATGAAACGTGCTCCAGACATGAATGTAAAATGAATGCCCCTGAATCTTTTTCTGTGCTCCTTTATGAATACTTTTCCCCCTCAAATGGCTGTTGTGTTGTAACAGTCACTGACTCTTTCAATGAGTGACTTAGAGCAGATCACAGACAGGTTTCTAAAAGTATAAAACATTTCTTTGAGAGAAGTATCCACATGAAAAGCATGCATATTAACTGCTTTTTGTAGTTGAAAAACAAGTTTTTTCTCTGAAGATTTTTCTGATGTTTCCCAGTTTCACATATTAAACTTGACATGTGATATATGGAACCAGTGGGGGAACGGCATCTTCCCTGTGTGTTTATTAGTAGGAGGACTCAAAGTCAAAGGCCTGAGGAGTTCCATGCTGTTGAACACACTTGTCCTCTTTGTGTCTTTGTGACTGATTCTGTACTTCCCTTCCCAGCCTGTCTGTACTTTTTCTTTATATTCTTCCTCTTCTCCCCCAGTCCACTCCATTTCTCACTCCCTGTTACCGGCATCTCACATTTTTACTGCCGTTGCTGTGAGGTGGCACTAAAATGCAAGGTAATGTGTGTCGTAAAGATGCTAATGCCACATTTTCTGCCTCCAACATGCACTAAATAAATCAGAGAACAATAGAAGGGCTGCCTTTTGTTCCTTTTTTGAGCCATGTGTCTGTTCACTTTTGGCATTCTTTGGAGGTCTTTTCAAATCAAATATTTTTATCAAAAAAAAAGAAAATGAGTGGAATTAAATTGTTGTTTATCAGATATTCTGGTGAAGGTTTGTATGACTGAATGTCAAAAAAGGACACTGTGATTCATGCAAAAAGCAGCATGAGAGAGTTGCTTCACTCTTTAAGCGATGGTCCAAAGAGATCGAGTTCCTCATATCATCCTTTGCCAGCCCTCCTTCTCTCTCGTCTGTTCCTCTCTACCCACTGCTGTCACACTTATAAGGCAGAGCTTCTGGGTGGTTCAGAGAAACAATGCAGCTGGAGCAGCTGCTCTAGGTCCTCTTGATCCGTTTAGTCCATCTTTAATGAGGAAATCACTCAGGATTTCAACATGTCACTTTTATCTGTGGCACAGAGAGGTGCACGGGGACTTTTGGGGGACTCTCTAAGCCACAACAGCAGACAAGTATCTACCTCTGATTCACTCTCCACTTACATCCAGCTGCAACATTATATCACTCTCGTTCTGATTGGTCACAGTCTTGTAATTCATTTAGCTGTGAGTTTCTATGTTCCATAAAATCATTTAATGGAAGAAAAGTAATCAGCATTTAATGGGTGTTATTATGTTACAGGAATTTGAACATGGCACAAACACTGCACTGAGGTGTCAAATGATGCAGCACAACACAGATATTTTCATGACTTTTTCTGAGTTGGAGCTTCTTTTTACACATGATACCAGATTAAATGGAATGTAATTAGTGTAAAAAGTGTATTTAGATATATACAGTAAATATTTTCAAAGGTTTTAGAATGTATCACAAAAAGACTGAGAATTTAAAAAAAAATATTCACATCAAAGGTTATATGTGACATGCAGACATAACAGAGGAACTGTCCCCGTTCAGTCTCTCAGTCCAGAGTCTATACAATGTATTGGCCTTGGTGGCTTTGTCACATTGTCGTGAGCTGGAACACCAGCCAGAAACGCCAACACAAATCTTTACATTGAGTTTTCTGAATGAAATCTCAATAAAGTTATGAACTGAAAGCCCTCATGAGCAATGCAACTTTTGTGTTTCTCCAAATCAAACAGGAGCAGATGGGATCTGCAGGGTCAAAATGGACCTCGTCTGTTCTTGTTCACCACATGACTCCATCCCAGAAAACTCTGATTCATTCACATTCTCACATGGTGATCTGAATTTATATATATATATATATATATATGGAATCATATATTGTGAGTAATAACTCAAATGTGTGTATCCATTACTTATTTCATACCTAGCTCATGTTTAAGGAACCATAAGGATTGACTGTACTGCATTTCAACAGTGAGTGCACCAGAGTACAAATTAAGGAATATTGTTAGGCCCTTCATAACCCATTAACAGTTTATAGGGATATTGGCGGGGGGGTGGGGTGTTGTGGAATTGTATATATAGACTAATAGTTACTGGTACATAAATTGCTAAGGATTTAAATGGGGTTTAAAACTGGACCAAAGTTGATACGATTTAATACATAAAATAAATTAAATGTATAACATCCTTCCCAGATGGTTATTTATAGACTCAGATATGTCTCACAAATGATATAAAAGCGCTTAAAGAGTTATCGTGACCTCAATGTCATTCCCTTTCCTCCTTTTACGAAAGAGATGGAAATAAACCCATTTTCCCCTGTAGAACCTTGTGATCTCTGTACACCAGTAGCAATCCTTTAGAATATGTAAAGCTACATAACAGTGGGAAAGGTTATATATGAATATAGGTTAACATGCTGAATGCTGCTGACAAAATAAGACTGTATACAATCTCCTTTGGGAGTATAGATCAAAGGTAGTGCCACAAAAAAGGGAAGGGAGCTAATCCTTTTAGCGCTTTTTTTCTTTCTCTTGGTGCGGTACATACAGCACAATCCATGAAAATGCTGCACAATGAATCACAGCATATGGGAATGAACGGAGTTTTGCTGTGAAGGAACTAGGAAAGAACAGATTGCAGAGTCTTGAAGATCTGTGTTCAGTATCATTTCTAATCTCTGCCAAAACAATTCAGTTCTGCCTCCTTTCAATAAGGTTGGTGGTTACACTAATAAAGCGATTAATAAAATTTGAAAAAAAATGAAAAAAAAAAAACAGAATAAGGGCTCTTTTGTAGACAGTAGTATCAAAAGTCAACTGAGTGCTGATCCATTCAAACAGAAGAAAACAGAGCAAATTGGTCGAACAGACCAAAAAAATACATGTTCACAGATGAGGGCGGCCGAAATTAGGGTGAATGAACAGATGCTGAGAAACAAGGGGGGTGTGCGTTTTCTACCGTAATAAATGTGATTTTGAATTTAACACCTCCGGGTAAGGCAACCCTATCTAAACGACCCTGAGGAGTCGACTCTGAAAATAGGAGCTCTTAAGTGCATAATGGCCCCTCTCCTCCCTGGCCTCAGGACAAGGTGCCTACCTTCTGTTTCAGCCCAGATCAAATGTCTGCACTTAAGTGCATCAACAGTGTGAATGAAACTGAGACGAACAATGTTTGCATTGTACTCACAACACGACTTCGCAATGCCTGGCTGTAGCGGCCCCATCCGTGTGGGGTTTGGTGTGTGTGTGTGTGTGTGTGTGAGAGAGAGAAGCCTAGCGGGATACAAATTGCATTATTCCAGCAGGGGATTTCTTTTGAGGGTGTCTGGAAATTCCTCCTAAAAGAACAGGAAAGTGAAGTAAACTTGACACGGCTATCAAACTCCTAAACAGAGAAGCTGTACCCAGCTTAAAATATCACAATGCCAAAAAAAGAAAGT
Source organism: Megalops cyprinoides (assembly GCF_013368585.1). Classification (NCBI taxonomy): domain Eukaryota; kingdom Metazoa; phylum Chordata; class Actinopteri; order Elopiformes; family Megalopidae; genus Megalops; species Megalops cyprinoides. Next base: position 40,771,898 of record NC_050586.1, read on the forward strand.
TTTAAAAACAACTTTAAGGTCGGGACCTTTGAAAACCTGTAAGGTGACACTTCTTGCTGGTGAAAAAGGAGGTGAGTTTTCTGATGACTTTGTAGTCCACAAAAAAGTAGGTCACTTACAAGGCAATGAATACATATTTGCTTATTCACATCCGCAGGTGTAAATGCCACGTTACAAGAAAATATGTGCTTCATTCTTCTGAGACAACCCACTGTTAGTGGCTTATGGGTAATTTATTCACTGAAAATACGTACAATTGTGAAATTAAACATATTTGTCAAAAGGTGCCTTGGGTTGCTATGTAACAAAATGAAATAGAAGGAAATTTTTACCAACATGGTGTACCAAATAAAGGCCACTTACTTGGTGTTGGTGTCAGTACATCAAACTAAACTTTGTCCCCAAAGTTCATTCAGATATGACTGTTCCAAAAACAAAACAAAATAAAAATAACAATGAAAGCAATTTTCATATAATTACATATACATAATAAATGACAATTGCGAGGTGACCTGCTGATAATATTTTCACAGACGTGGTCTGTGTGACATTCAAACAGAATGTCTGATAAATCGAAATTAATAATAAAAACCTTTTTACGGCAGGTTGATGAAGCCTTTGTCTGAGAAAGGTCAATGAAATTAAAACCCGCGGCCTTGTTGAATAAAGATAACGCCATTCTGTCATGCTTTGTGTACGAGAGTTCAGAGAGAAGAGGGGCCTGGGCGCACCTGTCCAGGTGCAGATGGACAGGATGTCTAAATTCATGGTGCTTGCATTCGGTTTTGTTTTGGATGCCTTTCACCCCCTCAAAGCTTTGTAATTCCCATCTGTCCATTAGTGACTCTCTAATGTACCTCCAGGCTGTTTAGTCATTCAACATGGAGTCAAGCATTACTAGCTAAAATACCACTGAGAGCAAAAGGTTCACAGCCAGTGAACACCTCATCTCCAAACTTGAGGTGTATCTTGTATCTTAAAAACATTTATTTCTTCACAAAGCCATGTTGGTGATAGCTCAGAAGAACAAAGGGCAATTTTTTTTCTATATATATATTTATAGTAAAATTTAAAATATAGTATGGCGGCACTTTATTTGACCAGGCAATACTCTGACAAGGAATCTCAGCACACAGCACTATGATAACTGGTATGGTGGTGTGGGTTTGCTTCAGGGAAGGTGTATTCACTGTTGGATTTTAATTTTAAGTTAATATTTTGCGAATTATGATCATTTTGATGAGATCTATGTTAATCCATTGACTAAGAGAGACATCACTCATGGGACAGCCACATGGAACAAACACCTGGGAGCAAAAACACCTGACTGCCAAATAGAGAGAATCAGAAATTGGTGACGTGGCAGCATGATAGCTTATTTGACAATAGTAAATTGACCTCTGCAATCACCAGCCTGCTCCCCAATACAAACCGTTGGAGGATGGCCGCATCATTTCATTGCAGACTTCCTCCGAGCTTTATACTTACATTACATTTGCTGGGAAACGTTATTACTGAGAGGCAGAGCTGCAGCGTTCCACTGAGAAACCATGGGATTCCAACCTGTTTCCTTCATGCTACAAGACCAATTCTTGATCTGCTGCACATAGTGGCGTAACCTCGCCTATTGTGAACACGCTGGGCGATAAGGAGGAGAGCCCCCCATTTCCTTCCTGCATGGCTGGAGACGGGGTGGGGGGGAGGGTGGGATTTAGTTAACAGAATAAAGGCTGTACATCCCTTCTTTGAAAACTCTGCCCATTATGTAAAGGATGTTTAATGAGCCTCCAGCTCTACGATGGAGGAGGTCCCGGCGCCTCCCACTGAAAGATGCTCTGCTGGAGTGGCCGTGATGGATGGATTAATATTCTGCATGCAGGGGTACCACCACTCAGAGGGGATAGCTTTTATAATCTGCATTCACAGCCACAAAGGAAAGGACCTGCATGCTGCTCCAAAGCGAAATGAAAAACCCATCATTTAAACAATAACAACAATAAATCCCATGACCCGTGTAGGAACCAAAAACGCAATAACTCAATAATGTCATAACTCATGATAATGTAATAACTTTTCAATAACGTAATAACACGACACTTTTTAAAAACCAAATCATAATCATTTTTTTTAACCAATGGAATAATCAAATTTTCTCACTTCTTATGCTATTGGTTTGTTATTACATTATTGGCTGCCACCAAGCATGAAATGCGATTGAAGGCATTCATATGCGGAGTCCAGCAGGCCTCTCTGTCAGAGTTGGAAAAGGCTTTTATTTTGTATTTCATAACAGCTCATACTGTGTCCTTGTGTGTGAGAGAGGACAGCGAGCTGAGATTCTGCTTGAGTGGCATTGGCACTGCAGATAAGGGGAGAGTCCCCCTCACCGAATTTAACATGTTCAGGCTGGACAAGGAGGCCCGATAGAGACGGCACTTCGGCTTGAATTACAGCCTTCATGATTGATGGTGCCCAAACTTAAGGCAACTTTCCCTTTTCACATCTTTTGCATGGTTAAAGATGTGGCTCTGTCCTTTGTCAATTTTTTGGAATTTTTTGGAATTTGGAATTACCTCTCCATCAGATCTATCCTCTGGCTAACCGAAATTTAAATGGGGTTCCAGTACTACTAAGTTATCAAGCATCCCTTGCTGTCTCCCCAGTCAAAAAATGTAGACTCATGGCAGATACCAAGCCATGATTTGTGGAAATTCATATGAAGTATTCACAGCAATTCATATCAGTACCAGGCCTGGTCCAAAGATGGTGGACATTTTCCACCATCTAGGAAGTGAGAAAATTGTGGAAGGGGGACAATAGCGTAGCAGCAAAAGCAATTCATCCAGATGGATGTGCTTAGCAGATTAAATAGACGATAATGGTTGAAAGAACAGTACACACGTCATTCTGGTTCAGTGGAGGCATTATCATTCAAAAATCTCCATAATCATTTATTCCCAGCTTTTATTCATTCAGACTAATTTTGGATTCATTAAGACAGAAACAAGGTGTGAAAGACCAAGCCATATTGCAACAGGCATCAGACAGAATGAGTGGGTTGAACAAAAGATAAGACCCTTGCTAATGACTTTTAGATTGGCTGGAGTTTCAGTACAGATAGAACAGAACCATTCTTTTGCATACAGTGGTTGGGAACATAAAGATAGGAGGCATCTCTACCTCTGTGTAGTGAGTGCTTCACATCTGAATCCCGTTAACTTCCCAAGAATGCAGTGGAAATCTGGTTGCCAATTTATAAAAATATATTCACCAGTTTGCCAAGGAAAGAAATGAGTCTAAAATGGCGGATACAATTTCGATCTTGGTATTTGGCATTTTATCTTTGATCCTTTGGGTTCATTTATGTAAATAGTGTACTTGATTATAACTGACAGTAACAGCAGTAGCAATGCCCAGACAGAGACATCACAGCAAGGGGAGTCACAGGAAGCAAGTTCTTGCATGAGCAGTTTTTGGGTCCTCTGTACTTCACTACAGCAACAGTGCTACCCTTCGTAATGAGAATGCACAGCAAAAGGTCATTGGTCACATTATTTATGATCCTTGATTACTATATACATTACATACATATTATTATACACTGTAAGCTAGCATCTGAAAGTGTATAATCAGTGATGACAGTATCACATTAATGTATGTGTTTATATATGTATATATATATATATATATATATATATATATATTTTTTTTTTTCCTGAGTTTGCAATCCAAGTACTTAAGAACAGACATGAACAGGTGTTACATTTAATGGTACTGGAAGAACTCGTGGAATACAATTTCAGGCATCACTGAACAGTGGCATCTGCGTTTATGCATATGGCCCAACACGTTGAAAAGGGTCACAAATCAAGACATGGCAGAGCTGAAGAGACTCCCCCAGAATAAGAATTTATATTTTTTACTCAGTTAAATGCATTGTATCACCTCCTTATCAATGCCATCGTCTACTGTGCGTATGTATAGTAGGTTGCTCTGACAGGGGCTGTTTTCACTACATCATTGTTGGAGATCTTAAAGGCCTTACATATGAACACATTGCTTTTTTGTGTCACTTATTGCTTTTTGTCCCTACATGTGTTCACATCTGCTATTTATGGTACATAAGAACATGGTCATTTTAGGGAAAGTATCATTTTACAGTGTCATGCCCCCCATCTTCTGCATTTGGAGTCAATCAGGATCAAATTCCTTCAGTACATGCAAAAAACATGCAATGTTCTTAGGCTGGTTGGAAATGAAACTGATTTCAAATTATATATCCTGCTTTCCTGCCAGCATTTCATTCTTTACGTTTCATGGGATACAACCAATGGCAAACCAAACATAAACATTCCAGATAAAATGGAAGAAAGCCATGTTGAGTGATAAAGTAGAGTAGGTAGCTGTTTCTGAGGAAGGAACATTTTTATCGTTAGCAATTTTCAACAAGAAAGCCATGAACACTAAATAAAATGATTACATTGCCTAACAAGGGTTAGCCCTACCCCAGATCCCCCTCTCCCCTTCTCCCTCTCAGTCTGTGAGGTGGTGAGGATATGCAGAATGAGATATCTGAATGAGAATGCCCGGCCCAGTGCTTCACACTCATTACAGCCTCATGTGTGCTGCCCTGTGGTTCTGTTAGGTCTGCCGCAGATGGGCTCTGACACCCTGCTCGACGTGCCAGATATAATGGTAGTTGAATTTGACACCAATGAAAACCGTTCCATCACAACAAATGATTTTGTTGAGGGTAAACAGAGACAGAATGATTGTATACAAATTCTGAAATAAGCATGAAAAATAAACATATAAATACGTAAATGCCATTTCAGAACAATAGAAAAGGAATTGCCCTCCTTAAATTGAATCATGTCACCTCCTCAACCCCTCCTCATCTACATCACGTCAGATCTCTTATTGCAAATATGAAAACGCAAACCAATATCTTGTGCGATTGTACGATCGCCAGCTTTGATTTGCCCAAATGAAATGCATCAGCAGGTTCCTCTTTCTCAGCTCCTCCGTTTGGATATGATGCACTAAAAAATGAAGCCCATCAGAGTGAACCTCACGCCAAAAGACACAATCCATGGTTCAATAAAATCAAACGTTGGCTTCAGCTGAAAGCAGTCGCAGGCTAGATGGAAGACATCCTCCTCTGTGTCCCGATATGGGCACTTTGCTGTCCTCATCGAATGCGTTAACTAGTTTGATGGAGGCGATGCTGTTGTGGAGCATGCTCTGCTGGCGCTCTGCCAGCTGTTTGGGACGCAAGGCTTTGAACAGCAGCCTCCAGGAGGGAGACGGATGATCCCTCCCCTTCACATCCCCTGACCCTCTTACCTGGACTGCACACAGCGACTTAACATGGAAGAGGTCCAACAGCTATTTCCTGCATCGTGTGTGGTGTTCACTCTCAAACTGCTGTAAAAAAAAAAGAAAATAAATATTTCAGCACTGACCAATGCTGTGATGTGACTTGTTCCAGAAGGCTCTTGCTTCACCAATGAATATGCCTCAGGGAGCATTTAACAGTGCACTTGCAAGATGTACGATTGGTGTGTCCTCTCGTGGTGGCTCTCTGCGTCTCCCTCTGCTTC